>NC_050443.1:132928945-133126445 GCF_903995425.1 Onychomys torridus
GCCTTGCTATCTTGGTTCTTTAAGGGGAAAAAAGAAAAAAGGGGGAAAAAAAAAAGCCTTTGCTAGAAAGCAAGAAATCTATCCAGACAAATGGCATCAGAAGGACAATGATGAAATAGCTATAAAGGATTATAATGCATTGTTGTTCTTTTGTTTATTTGTTTGTTTAATACTCACAAATTCTTCCTTGGTAACCTCAAAATACAAGTGAAATTCTAGTGTCAATGACTAGAGAATAGCTCCCAGCCTCTCAAACCCAGAGTCCACTGGCTCTGAAGCACACAAGCATCCTTCTAATAGTCAGCCACAGAGCATGTTCTCATCCAGCTGGAAGAAATTATACCAAGAAAGAAAGACAGGCCAAAGTGTACTTTAAGGAGCCAGAAGGAGGTACCGTGCCATGAAGTGGAGCACACTCAGGACAGAGGTAATGTAAATGCTATCTGGCTTGTGGAAAAAACTGTTTTAATATAGAAATCACTGTTAAATTATCTCCCAACTATGGGATTGGGCGGAGCCTAAGTGAGGAGGTCCTGGACAACATTCAAGAAGCATTAAAAAGAAGTGGCACCAGAGCCAGTCAGCTGCAATCCTAAACATCTATGAGCAAGAAACAGTCACTTGATATTTCCAAGCTTGTTTCTTATGTGACAGTGGGACAGTCATAACCTCTACCTTCCAAAGTGGCTGTGAGTATTATAATACACCTGCTCTTATTACTGGAAATGGGTATCTACTCCCTCTCAAGACACACACACAAAAGAAAGGATAGTGTATCAGTTACTTTCATATTGATATTATAAGACCACCATAGGAGGAAGCTCTTTTTCAAAGGATATTAATTTAAAAGGAAATTACTTCTTCATTCTAAATCAATTCAGAGCACACAATAAAATTATGGGGCATAACGTTAGGAAACAGGTTATTTGGTGTCAAGAATCACTCCATAGATTACTTCGCTTGCCCATAATGTGATAATTAGAAATATATAACATCATTTTTGTAGTATTCCTACTTAAATACAAAACAAAAACCTTTACCTGACTCTAACCTTGAAAAAAAATTGAAACAACCAAACAAATCCAGAATATGGAAGTTTCCACAAGGCTAGTCTAGAATCTTTAAAAAGTAAACAAAATATACAGTAAAGTGGTGTGGGGAAAGAAAAATGAAGTAACATGGAAAGAAAGGTGGTTACATATGAACCCTGAATTGAAGAGAAACATTACAAAGGAAAAAGTGCTAACAAAAGTGCTATAAGAAATGGGCAACTGCAACATGGACAAATTCAGTGATAACTCTCATATTGGACAAAGAACTATGTTAATTGCATTGTTCCAACACCAGAAGATAAATATTAAGTATTAATGGTGAAATACCATGACTCTCCCTTTCAAGATGGTCAATACTTGAAGAAGTGCATCTGTGCATGTGCACATATGACCAAGCATCACCTGGCACATTTCCTCATGAGTATCTGGTGGCTGTTTCACTATTTATTCAAATTCCCTCAGCTGTGGGGCACAGGGGACAAATCTATGACCTACCTACCATATAAAAGTTTTGCACCTAATAAATGTCTTGGCCAAAACTAAAGATTAAACCAATAGAAGAAGCAAGAGTAAAAAGAGCAAAGGAAGAATCTTTTTCAAGCTAAGCATTGCTGATGACTTAAAGCATGGGACCCGCTGCAGGAGAAAGGCATGTGTGTAGAACCCAAGAAAGAAGCTCACTTTAGAGCATGTTTCTCCTTCTAAACAAGTCACAGATCTCAGAGGCCTTAAAACTTAAACACTGTCCTAAGGGCAAGACAGGTAATAAGCAAAGCTAGTAAATCTCATGCTATAGTGTGTCAATGTTCCACTGCCCTCCTTGAGGTCATGAAATAGGGGCAAGAAAAGGAGAGGAACTTCTGTATTTCACCAACACTTATTACAACGAACAACGGAGCTATATGGCATTTCATGTTAGCTATAGGTGGCAAAGATGTTATGGTAGGAAATCCCCATGTTTAAATTGGAATGGAAGAGGGTTACCATCACCCCAGGTTCAAAACAAAACAAAACAAAAACGAAACACTTATTTGTGACGTTTCTTCATTCTACCTGTGGCCAGGAGACCCTTTCCTACAGCCTTCCCTTTTAAGCTCCTCTCTTTATTTCTGTTTGAGGATTAAATATTCCTCACCCATCTCCTTGGCCTGCTGTTTTGGCTATTCTACCATCTTCATGGCCCAACATGGTGCCTATGTCCTATCCCTAAATACTTAGGGAGATTGTTATTAGCCTTCCCAATGGAAATCCTGCTAGCACTCTACCCCTACCCACAACTAACTGGTTTGGCCTTTAATAGAGAATCTAATTCTAAGCAAATTAATAAGGAAGCCTTAAAGTATTCAAGAAAAAAAACTGTAACACTTCAAATGACTTTTCTATTTTGTAAGTTTTAGTTAATGAAGTCATCAAGTCAAAGAAGTGTAGTAGGAATCTTAAAACTTCTTATTAATAAAATCAAACCTGGAGCCAGTTATTGGGGTGAATGCTGGAAGATCAGAGAAGCAGAACAAGTCACAGCTAGCTCACCTGTTTCCTAAGGCTGGAAACGTCTCAGTCGTCATCCAGAATGAATCTCAGCTGCACTGATGCTCCAAAGCCTAAAAGCTTAACCAGCCAAATGCTTCTAGTTTCTGGTCCTCATGCCTTATATACCTTTCTGTTTTCTACCATCACTCCCTGAGATTAAAGGCTTATTTTCTGGGATTAAAGGCGTGAGTCACCATGCTTCTTGGCTGTATCCTTGAACAGATGGATTTCTGCCTCTGGAATGCTAGGATTAAAGGCGTGTGCTACCACTGCCTATCCTCTATGTTTAATATTGTGACTCTTCTGTCTCTGACCCCAGATAAGTTTATTAGGGTGCACAATATTTCGGGAAACACAATACTACCACAAAGGACTGTGATGAGAAAGCTTTCTGAGGTTACTTGGAACAGTCTTAAAATGGCTATATTAAAAAGAAAAGACTTACATATTTCATGTTTCCTTAATTTGATCTGAGAATTTGAGAGGTAGAAGGGACCTTAGATGCCATCTACACAGATTGCTTCCCAACAACTTGACAACTTACATGTTTGTTGCATATTTATTTTTGTATGTTGTGCACATATGTATATCTATTTTATACATAGATATAATAAATCTTTAAAGTACTCAGACCCAGATCTACTCATATGTCAAAGAGTAAGCATTCTGACATATATATGAAAAAGTATATGTATATACTATGTTAACTTATGCTAAAAATTATGCTAAAACATGCTAAACAAATACTAAGTGTAGCACACTGTTTTCTATTCTATATCTTTAATAAAATCCTAACAGAAACTGATAATGGGCACTGGATTAACTTCACATATCTTATATATGTGTGCATACATCTGCTAAACTGCTTATGTTGGAGTTACAGGACAACTTACAGGAGTTAGTTCTCTCTTACCATGTGCACCACAGGGATTGAACTCAGATCACTGGGCTTGTCAGCAAGAATCTTTACTTGATGAGCCATTACTCCAGCTCTGGTTCTGGTTTGTTTGTTTGTTTGGTTTTATTATTTTTTTGATACAGGGTCTCTGTAGTATATAGCCCTGAATGTTCTACAACTTACTATGTAGACCAGGCTGGCCTTGAACTCAGAGATCAGCCTGCCTCTGTCTCCGAAGTGCTAGGATTAAAGGTATGCACTACCAAGGTTGGTTGTTAGTAGCTTCATAACTGGTTTAATCAGGATCACACACCTATCCTGGTTATATACTACAAATGCTTTCTCCCAGATGCTGGATTGTCATTTCATTTTCTCTTAAGGCATCTTTTGAAGAAATTGCCATGTTTGTTTTAACTGAGTAATAAACACTAATAATCTTTTTCTCATAGTTTGCACTTTCTTTGGCCCATTTAAGAAATTAAACAAAATAGCATGAGAAATTTTTGAAATTTTAAAAGGTTTGTCTCTAGAATTGACTTCTGCAGATCAAGAGATACAGGAATCAAACTTCCATTTTCTCCAAAAGAACAATTAGCCACCCTAGTACAAGCTGCTGGCATCCACTGGTCTCTCTCTGATCTGCTTACTCTTTCTGACATAGAAGTGGATCTATGACTGTGCACTTTAAAAATATTTATTTTTATTTATGTGTGAATATTAGGCGCTGTGTGTGTGTGTATGTGTGTGTGTGTGTGTGTGTGTGTGTGTGTGTGTGTGTGTATACACCATGAGCAAACAGAGATGAGAAGAGGGTGGAGGATCCCCTGGAACTGGAGTAACAAAGTTGAAAGCCATAATGTTGGCACCGAGAATAGAACTGAGGCCCTCTCAACGAGCAGTAAGTAATCTTAACTATTAACCCATCTCTCCTGCCTCTATGTCTGAGTACTTTAAATCTTAGAGTAAGATTTCTTAAATGGGTCACAGGAAGCTCAAAGTATAAGAAATGAAGTGATGGTATTTATTACTCAGTTGAAATGGAAAGCATTTTGTTCCTTAAATGACACCTTACAGAAAATGACAAGCTAGAAACTGGGAACAGGAGTTTGTAACACATAACTAAGAGATGCTCATGGTCCTGATACCAGTTAAAAACCAACTAGAATTTTGGCTGAAAAAATAAACCTTGCCTAAATATAGTCTTAAAAGACTTTTAAGATAGAGCACAAAGATATTTAAATTTTTTGAAGTTCAGAATACTATGCAGAGAATAAACAAAAGCAACAAGAATGAACAGCAAGAAATAGAAAGAATTCAGTAGCTCAAACCAAAACAGTGATGCATGGATAAGGGCTGTGGCAGCGGGCCTAAAGAGAGAGAGAGAGAGAGAGAGAGAGAGAGAGAGAGAGAGAGAGAGAGACTGACTGAGACTGTTTTTTAAAAGACAATACCAAAGACATGGTTCTGTGAGAAAGGTTTAAGAATAACTTAGGCAATTCAGGATACCTTGTAAAATTGGGCAGATCAAACCATTTACACAGGCCAGAAGAAAAGAGAAATAGAATTATGTCCTTTTTTTTTAAAAAAAAATGTATCAATGTTATATATGAAATGATGGGATAAAGAATAGCAAAAAAATAAAAGTCAAAAATAATCCTACCAGCCAAAGAAAGCACTAATATCAGTGGATCTATGCATGGTATTTTCAATGCATATGTAAGCATTTTTAAATGAAAACTGTATTAAGTTATCTTTTAGTTTAGTCTGCTGTCTATCTTTTCCTATCAAGAATATTGTACTGTATCTTTAAGTGAAGCTGCTTTGTTGGTAATCGCTGGGTGGTTTGCCATTACCTAAACATGGTAATGTTCTCTTAAGTGTTCTCCAGTTACTGTTTCCACTATTTTATACATAGTCTCATGGCATTAAAATGTAAATGCACACCCATACCAATTAAGACAGTTACTCTTCAAGTTATAGAATAAACAACAAAAGTGGTCTAAATAATATTTCGATTTCTCATAAAACAAGAAAGGAAACCATTTTCTTCATTGGGGAGAAAAAGAACATTTTTTAAAGTTAAAAAAGAAAACATACTTCTTTTTATCTCATTAACTTGGATAGGTCATGTGCCCACTTATCTGTAAGAAGACTAACAAGACATCTAGAATGTTAGCCTTCATTGCAGAAATTGGAACCCATCTAAAAGGGGGAACCATCATTTGTCTTTGCTCTTGATCATTCCAGCAAGCTGTTAAGAAACCTCAAGACACCTTCCCAGTTTTCAATCTAAGTGACAACAAGCAACTTAAACGTTTGGGTGTTGTTCTGTTTGGTGTCTTCTCCCAGGTATGAAATTTGTGAAGAGCTGTATCTACAAACTGCTTTGAGTAAACTCAGGAAAACCCTGGGGGAAATCAAAAGGAAAAAAAGAAAAGAAGTTGTGACTACCACCTGAGAGGCACTGCTGTGTGGCTTAGAACACAATCTGGGGCACTATGACTCCACTGAGAAAAAAAAGTAAGAAATACAACAAACTTTCAAAAGTTTTCAAGAACAATTCATTTTTAGTTTTTAAGAGGGTGGAGAGGTAGCTCTAACTGCTATTAGGTCAACAATGCTTTTTAAATTTGAGTAGTATTCTATCTCACAGAGCATTTACTACTCATAATCAATATATAGACACAAGACAAAAAGAAGGAACACAAGCTTGCAATGAAACAAGGACATAACTCCAAGGAAGGACTATTCAAAACGTTAAAGCATTAAAATGTTGAGTCCTAACTCAATTTCTCCCTGACTGGTCTCTTGCCCTCCTCCCTCAGCCATTGCTGACTGACTATAATTAGCTACCAGTAGTCCTTAATAATCCCTTCTGCCTCTAACTCCCTGGACAATATTTAGCAACAAATTCATTGCAAACTTCTCATTAGCAATTTTGAATAACAATTCTGCAATGTCCCCTTGAACTTCTAGAGATATACATCCTGTATACATATATCCCATACTATTTTATCATTTCATATTTGGATTTTGTTGTTATTCTTGTTGTTCCATAGTCCTATTCTTAGAAGCACATGTTCAAACATCATTTGCATTATGATACTTTGTTTCTAAAGACAAGGAACCTTTATCTTCTCATATTACAGCTTTTGGTTCTTATATGTAAGAGTAACATCAGCAGACAAGAAGCATGGTATGAATCAAGATAATGCAACCAATCTAGGAAAATGATATAAATCAGATAATTCAGGCTAACCAATAAGCATGTGCAGACACACTCATTCCACTTTCCTCCCAACACTGAACCCTGAACAACTCTAATAGTGTATTTGAAGGGAAAGACAATATGCTTGCTCTCTTGTGAAAGAAGGGAGGATAGTCAAGAGGACAAAGAAAGGACAAAGAAAGGATGAGAGCATTCGGACAAACTCATTAGAAGTAGAGATCTCATCTCTGGCACTTCCTCCTTATATTACCCCTATGGAAATTACTTCTCGATTCTAAGTTGTGGTACATTATTGTAAAGTTTATGAGATTATTTCTACATAGGGTTGATGTAAAAATTAAACAAAACACATGTAAATGCTTAGCATAGTACCTGAAGCAATACAAATATCTAGTAAATATATTTTTTATAGTCACTGTTTGTGATGTAAAGAATAAAAGCCTAGAAACACGATAAATCTAGGGAAATAACCAATATAAAAATGACCCTAAATTTTAAAATGAAAATTCCATTAAAATAGGATTATAAAATTAAATTAGACAAATCAGTGGATATCAACTCCAGCCTTGACCTTTATAATGAGAAAACCTAAATGATATTACTAAAATCATATGACACTGGGGTTTCTATTAGTCTACATTTCCTCTCTACCTGGGCTCAACACTAGAAAAAAAAAAAAGCCAAATAACAGTTCAAAGTATAGTACTTGTTTATACATTTACTAAATAGTATTATGAGCTATTATATACTTTTGAAAACCAGTGCTTAATATTTATTTTACAAACATTTGTTGACACAACTGATCTACTCATGTTTTGGCACCATGGCTGGAAAGTGAACAAGAAGAAAAAGTGACACACAAATCAATGCTAAGTGCTATGAAGAAAATCAAAGAGGCTAATGGCTCAGAGACTAGAGGGGATGACATACCCATCAAAAGGGATGCCAGCCAGGAAGGCCTTACCTGAGCCAGGCCACCTGAATGAGCATTTGAAGAAAAGTACTAAGCATCATCAAGACAAGGAGAAGGGCACTGTGGAGGACAGAGTGCTACATAACCCTAATTAAGAACTGGCAGGCAATGATGAGACCAGTGCTGCTCAACAATAGGTAAATGAAGCCTGAGGGCATGGGATGTCTGTAGGCCATGTGAGAAATTCAGGTTATTTTATGAAGCAAAAAGGCCAACCAGAAAATTTTTAACAAGAGAGCAATGAGATTTGATTTATGTTTTAGACAAAGATCAGTGAAGTCCCAGTCTGGAAAAAAACAACCCATAACCATAATAAAAATAGGATCTAGAGCCTAAATTGAAAACTTCTCAAAGAATAAGTAGGAAAAAGTATTTGTGATGTTGAATTGTGTACATATTACTCAGAGACAAGAATAAAGTAAAATCCACAGAAGAAAATACAATTCTCAAACTGGAATTACCTCAATGTTTAAAGAAAAAAGTTGTGCTCTTAGGCATAGTAGCTTGTGACTGTTACTTCAGCACTCAGAAAGTTGAGGCAGGAGGATGCACATTTGAGGCTAGTCTGGAATATGTAGTAAGAGCCTGTCTCAAAAAAATCAACAAAAGTGTGTCCTCTTCAAAAGGCACAGTTAAAATGAGAAGAACTACAAAAATCAGTGAATATATGTGACAAATACATAATGTTTATATCTAGAGTATTAAAAGATGATTAAAACAAATGACAAGGGGGACCAGTGAATATTTCATCACTCATTTTGAAGATGACATAGAGATAACAAGTAACATAAAAAGACAAAGCTATTAAGTTTTATGCAAAACAAAATGGAAAAGCACAGTGAGTACCACCAACTGAAAAAACTGTGATCCCAAGTGTTGGTGAGGATGAAGTCTTGCTAGGCCCTTTAGCAAAACTGCAGAACAGCAGGGTTGCTGTGAAAAACAGTGTAGCACTTATAAAATGAAACACACTCAGCATATCATTTACTCAGCATTCTCACTGTTAGGTAATCACCCAGAAGAAATTTAGAAATTCACTTTCAAAAATGTGGATGTGAATTTTTCTTGTAGTACTATTCTCAATCACTCAAAATTGGAGACAATCCCTCGCCCTTTGAGAAGTGAATGAATAGGCAGACAGGCCTACACTAACAACGGAATATCACTGGGCAGTGCACAGGACCTACATATTGACAAGGGCAACTATACAGCCAAGTCTCAAAGATCGTATGTTTAAGGAATAGGCATTCAAAAGGCTATAACAACACCTCCACTTACAGTATATTCTCAAACAAGCTCACTGAGAGAAAACAACTTTATTCCAGAGGGGCTGCAAGAGGGAAAGAAAAAAAAGTGATGGAGAACTTGCTTCATCACTGTGGTAGTAGCTCTACAGCTACATTCAGATGTCAAAATCCACACAGTTACACTAAATAGGACTACCTGTACTTTAAAACTATACTCCAACAAATCTGGCTTAAAAGAATATCAAACATCAGTAGTAGGCATGTATTTCTGAATTCTTATTTCCAGGTATCTAAAACTGTATCTACAAACATAAAAAGAACACATGAGTATTCTTAATTCTCATAGCCTCACTTTTGTTTTCTATTTTTCTTTAATAGCCTTCCAAACAATTTTTACTGAAATTAAAAGGTATAGGGCTGGAGAAGTGGATCACTGGTTAAGAACACTTGTTACTCTTGCAAAGGACTTAGGTTCATTTCCCAGCACCTGCATGGTGGCTCACTGTGATCCATAACTCCAACTCAAGGGGATCTGATGCTCTCTTCTAACTTCAACAGACATACATGCAGGCAAAATGCTCATATACATAAAAGAAAAAAAGCCTTAAAATTAAAGAAAAATCTTAAAAATATTAAAATGTTAAAATGGGTTAAAGTAGATTTGTGCAGTAAAATATAAAACCAGAAAACTTATAAATACCAAACCTAAATAAGGTAAATGTAATCTGAAGATACACTTCAAAACACATCAAGAAAGACTTAAAATTTTCAAAATGAAAATACTGAACAAGGTAACAGGAAGACACCAGAACAATTGCTGAATTAACAAACAGGAAGATGTGGCAACTGACTTAGTCTCACTATTCACTGAAGAAGTTCTACTCTTTTCACAAAGGTCTTTAAGGCAGCACTGATGACCTTCAGGTAGAAGGAGCCTAAAACTGCTTTCTTGGGAATTCTGAGTATGTACATTAAAAGCCCTTCCAGCTTTTCCTAAGTCCTAAGAGTCATGCACAAATAATAACACTTCAGCTGCCTGTTTCAGGTGAGTATGTCTTCCCTTAGAGCCCATGTTTGCTCTGCCCTTTCAACTTTTTGTTTGTCTGTTTTCGTTTGTTTGTTTTGTTTTGAGACAGGATTTCACTGTGCAGTTTTGGTGCCTGTCCTGGATCTCCCTCTGTAGACCAGGCTGGCCTCGAACTCACAAAGACCTGCCTGGCTCTGTCTCCCAGGTGCTGGGATTAAGGGCATGTGCCGCCACTACCTGTCACCCTTTCAACTTTTTGAAAGATACAAAAGTCAGGCTGAGCCCATAAGAAATAAGGCCTCTGGATGGCAGCTGTTGATGCTGCATGGAGAAATACCACTGAGAAAAAGTCATCAGAAAAAAAAGGTAACATAAAAAGAAAAAAATATAATAAAGATATAAAAATTTTGAACTGCCAACTTACAAAAGCTAATGAGTAAACCAGTCCATGCACAGCTTGCCAAGCTCAGCCTAGCGAATCTGGTAGCTATTCTTTCAGTGGAATCCCAGGGCCTACCTAGTTTCAAGCTTCATCAGTTACCCCACCTAGACACATTATACAATTTTGGTGACATTGTGTGAACTTCAAAGTGAGCTACACATGTGCAGTTATTGATGTAAGGTGGGAAAGAAGGCTCCTCCTTAAACAGGAAGAATAAAGAAGTAGTTCAGGTTAGCAACATTTTGGGAGAGAAAATAAAATGGCTGGTTCCTAGATTTTTTTTTTCCAGAAGAGTTTTCTAACAGAACTTAATTGAATACACAAAAGCAACAAATCAGAAATTATCCCCCAACCTAGAAATTTTGTGACCTCTGAAGTGAAAACTGAACTGAAAATTATTTAAATGTATGAGAGTCTTTGTTATGAGAGAAGGGAAATCACAGCCTCTTAAGAGTCTCAGCAAACTGCAGCCCAAAGATTGAATTATGACTACATCACTCAATACTGCAGCTTCTCTCTCCAAGGGAAAAGGGAGCAGCAAATCAACATAAAGAGGGACTTGATGCAAAACTGCTTTAGTTTTAAGCATCATCACAGCTCTGTGAGCACATATGAACAGAGCCCTATAAGTGCAAAAGGCCCAGGGACAGCTGCACAGTGCCCTTTCCCATAGCATAATCCATAACCAAGCTTCTTAACCCATGGGTGGAGACCAAGAAGAAATTGGCAACAGCTTCTGAATGCAATGACCAAAAATTAAAATGCATTATGTACCCAAGGTATTTCTGGCAGTGCTCACCCATACTGTGGCATTGAACTACACTGAGCCTTGGTTTTAAACACATCAAGTTGTGTGATACCAGCAAAGACTAGCCAAAACACTTCAGTTCATAACAGAGATTACTGTGTGCTACAAATTATAGTATTATAGAAAACTGTACAAAGTTTTCTGCTCATAGGGACATAATGATCTAATTACAGAAAATAAAGATTTTAATATTTTCCTATTATTCTTTATAGAGAATATTTTTGGATTGTACTATATTAGAATGCTTGATTTTAAAGTTTGCTGTTAGAGATGCTGACTTGAGTTCACAAATAATCAGAGTGAATTTTGACTTGGAATTAGGATAGACTTCCCAACAGTTTCTGAAAGTCCCTATATGCTGATCATATTGTTCTAGTATTTATGTGAAGTGGGGTTGTGAGTACTGAGGATTATAAAATCAGAATACTGATCAACCTGAAAAACGCTGAACTGCCCTACATCTTATATTATCAAATACTCAGCTAATTATTTCTTTATGTACAAATTAAACACACTTATCTCATTAGTATGCAAATTTTCTTTAATCATACTAATTGGTAAAACTATATATAATATACATATATCAAAGAACTGATTTATAATAAATTTCGTTCTGATTTATTATCAGCAAATGCTTTACTTATCTATCTGCGAATCCAAAGCTTCATTGAAATGTCTTGGATGAAAGGGGCTGCAAATATAAAGAATTAAGGAGTCTTGGTGTCCAAAGCCCTTAAGCTCTAGGCATACTATTCAGTAAAGACAGTAACCAAGTTGAAACAGCAATCCCTGAGAAAACACAAATCTACTTTATAGCCCATTTTAAAGTTAATTTAATATCATATGCAATAAGAAAGCAACAATGATAAAGTCTAGGAGAAAAACAAGATACTGGCCATTAGGTTTGCTTAGATTTTAAAAGAACGTGAGCTGTAAATGCTGAGCTTGTAAAGACCATTTCCACATAGACCAGACATAGGAAAAGAAGCCTCAATTGTAACATGTGACCTTAATAACCTCCCTATATGGTAAGGACCCTTCACAAACTGATGCCTATTGAAGCCAAATTCTGAGGATGGTTGAAACTCTAATAAACGAAGGGCTAGCACATAGCTGCTGTACCCCTTAAACAATCCTAACCAGGTGTTGGTATATAGGGAAAGAATATCGAGAAAAGAGTAGTATTCTTAATTCTATGGCTATGGTGCACAACTGAGTGCTAGCTTACTGGGACCCCTTGAAGGATAAATTTTTACAAAGCACCAGAGGAAAGTAAGCCCTCCTAATCTTGCACCCTCAAGCCATGGCACATGTTTTAGCAGCAACATCTAGAAAAAACGTTAAGGAATGAGACAGGCCCAGGAAAGATAGTTTCAACAGTGTGGGACAGCCATGTTCAATATAGGATAACAGCAGAACATATCAAAAAGACCTTTGATGGCCTGTTATTGAACATAAAGGAACAGAAAGCTGCATTTGGATACATATATTTTGGCTTTTGTTAAAAAGGTAAACTGTATTTTTCATTTTATTTCAAGGTTTATCTTACTAGTGGTTATGTAGCCACAGGAGTATACATTATACAATTCTTATAGAAAAATTACTCACTTTTTTGTAAGACTTATTTTCATTTTAAAATATGTATATGCTGAGGGGTGCATGTGAATGTAGGTGCCTTTGAAGGCCAGAGGTATGAATGAGATCACCCTGAGCTGTAGTGATAGGTAGTTGTTAGCTGCCCAGGGCGGGTGGTACTACGAAGCCAAATTCAGGTCCTCTGCAAGAAATATTCCTGCTCTTAGCTGTACACACTTGTTTTATATACCCTAAACATTTATGTCCTTAAGGTTTTTGTCTAATTACTTATTTTAAAAGACCTATGAAAAATTATCACAATGTTTCATTCAAATGCATTTGAGATTTAAAATGGTAGTTTCGAAATCTATAATGGAAAAGGAGCGGCATATTTTCTGACCTGTCATACATGCATATTCTCTCTCTCTCTCTCTCTCTCTCTCTCTCTCTCTCTCTCTCTCACACACACACACACACACACACACACACACACACACACACAGAGGGTCAGTAGAAAAATAAGCACACACATTTATATCTCAGTAAGAGTCAATCAAATGACAGGGACAATAAAACAGTGTTAAGGCAGAAAATCGCAACAGTAAATATTGTCTTTTTAAAAAAAATAATTCAAACACATAGGATAGTAAAAGGCAAAGGCATTTAAATCATTTCTTTAGTAATACAAGTAATATTTAAATAGATTTAATAGTGCTGCTCCAAACCAATGAATTATGGGTTTAAAACCTATTAAAATGTAATGTTTTTTTCCTGAGCTGAGAGGAGAGAGATTTAAATCCACTGAATTTTAATATTTCAGCTTGAGCTGCAGGAGGTAGAGAAAGTCCAAATGAACTATTCCATCAGCACCATTCAAGCATGAACATTTTAATCAGTTTTCCTTCCTTGGAGTTCTCTAACACAGTTTACGCTGTCATTCTGAAAGCACTTAACACAGAAAGTGTGAAAAACCACCAAGGCTTGTTATTGCCTTCACAATTGATGGCAAATAATTTTGCAGACTTCCTATCATTAAAATGTCACTACTAAAAATTGAGGTTCAGCTTTTCTAGTGCTAAACTGCATTTTCCTGCAACACCATGGCATACCTGTTCATAAAGGTTATTGGGATGGGGTATTTTAATGCTCACATTTATATCATTTCCTCCTTAAAAAGTTAGAACAGAAAAGAGGATGAAAGATTCTTTTAAAAAAGTATATTTTCATTTTCATAAGCTGAATCTCTTTTTTCCTAAGGCTCACACTAACAAACTTTTTGTAAATAGTGGTTTGTTGAAATTCTTATCAGTCTGTTTCGCCTCCATTATTAAGCATAACCACATTCACACAGCATGTACTGATTATATAGTATAATGGATTTAAGAAGCATTTTAAGATAGTCAGATGACTCAATTTAATAATACAGGAAATGAAAACATCATTTCTAATTAGATCATATTACTGATTTAAAACTGCAATTTGTGTGTTGTTCCAACAGCGCAATCTCACAGAGATTCTAATTTAAAAACACAGTGGCTAGTAGGACACATGACAGTATCAAACTACATGCATAACATTCCCCCCAGCCAATTTGGGGTAGCTCAAGGAAAGCTTCAAGGGAATATGAAATCAAAACACAAGACCGCGATTGTAAACAAAAGCAAAAAAGGAAATTTCCTGGTTTTTTTTCTTATAAATAAAAAATAAAATGATATTTAACTTATTTCAGTCTATCAACACTTTTAAACTGAACATGACCTGTGAAAAAAAATCATTATAACTGTGTTTCATTCCATTAAACACAACTAGCTTATTGTGAGGAAAACAGTCACCTCTCCAGGTTTCAGGCTCACTTCAGCATTTTGCATTTAAACTGCATGGATCACTGGTTTGGCTCATTTACCAATGAAGGTAGAATAATATTGCAGAGTTAAAAGGTGCTTCATCAGATTTCATGAAATCTGGGAACATTCCCTCTTGTCTGGATGGTGTGTCTACATATAAAACAGGCGCATATGTAGGGATAAATAAATGAAGGTCTGCAGTAGCATAAACAGGTCTTAAGCCTCCTAGAAAAAAATGCTGCCATTCTCTCGGTGCAGAAAAATCACAGCCAACTCCATTCTAAAATCTAATTAAGAAAAATCTAAACCTTACCTGTCATCATTCTGGTAGCAAATCAAAGTGCTACCATTTCCTGGAAAGATAAGGCAGCTCAGTGGAAAAAGTATTTTGTTATCAAGGCTTCAAACTGATGTCAATCTCTAGGTTCCACACTGTAGGAGAAAAGTGATTCCTACAAGTTGCTTTCTAACCTCCACAATGCATGTCATGGCACAAGTGTGCCACCATCCCACAGCATACCAATAAATAAATGTTTTTGGTTTTGCTTTTTAGTTTTTATGCTACCATTTCTTAAAACAATGCCTAAGAGAACAGAGAACAATTGGTGCATTTAAAATCCTACAAACATAAATTCTTTGAATACTACAGATCCAAGACTAGCATCATGCTTTAAAAAAAAAAAAAAAGAACCTCAGCAGCAGAATTCATCAAGTAAGTTTGTAATCAGGTCCCTTCTTTCTCAGTTTGCAGTTACCAGAATGGAAGCATTTACTTTACTATTTCTGTAGTCTGTTTCCAGAACAGTCAGATTATATGATTTTAACTCCATTCTCTGCCCAAATATAAACAGTTTAAAACTTCACAAGATCCACCAACATCAACACACACTGCTTTTATAGCATGAGGGTCTACTGAGTTAGTTTTTTCAAGTAAATTTTTAGAATATAAAATTAAACTGGCTTTATTTTAATAATAAAATCTATATGAACAATATGCCTATTGGTAACAGCTACAGTTTACAAATGGTTTCTTTGAGAAAAGGCAATGTGTTATCCTATTCAACACAAAGTATATATTATCAAAATAATGTAAAACAGCATTAAAAATATGTGAAGTGACAAGAATAGGGAAACTTATTTCATTTTCTACCTGTCGTCATTTTTAAGCAGCATCCAAAACAACGTAGGTCTGACTTAGCTTAATTTTTCCACTATTCAGCTGTTCACTAGAAACCAGAAAAGCCAAAACAACAAAAATGCAGTTTTCTAGAATTAGGTGCTAATCAAATATAGGTAAGAATTTTAGCCACGCATGAAATGACCCTGCAAGTTTTCCAATACGGCAGTACATTGTACAAAGCTATTGTAAACACTAAACTACATAGAATAACAACTTTGGGTAGGTTCTATCATGATTGACCTGTGAGAGAGAATGTAAAAACAAAAAAATATATACATACTATCCTGACGTGACCATAACTCATTCACACAAAGTTTCCCTCAAGCAGAACTACTAAGTACACACAGACTAACTTTTAAAACTGAGCTCTCTTAATTAATGTGTGTGTGTGTTGCTATTTTCTTGAGTTTTAAGAAAGAAAAATTAGTCCTAAAATGTTTTCTCTCCACTGCCTCCATCTCCCTCCCCCAACATAGTAAATGTGTGACAAAGGTTCCTCCGGAGTCCATAGGCTTTTCTGATTCAGCCTCTCCTTTGCAAGGGGCATTTTTCTTGCACTTTTCCATTTATGATGTCTGCTAATTTACTACCATATTTTTTTCTGGTGGTCAGAGAGACACAAAAATAGATCTTCAAATAGCCCATTAAGGAACAAGCTACAATCAGACTACTGCCACCAACACCAGTGCAGTGATCCTGAGTCTTGATTCCCTTGTTAAAAGACAGTGGCATAATTGAAGCAGCATCTTCACTTCAGATTGATTATCAGGCGACCCTTATTCGTATCTTCACTCAGCAATTTGAATTTTAATGAAAGTAAGTGGAATAATTAGCATTTCAAAGTGTGTTTGATACAGTGAGAGAAAAAAAGAGAAAAGACTTTTGTGTATAAATTATACACAAAGAAAGAATTTGGGAGGGAGCAGAAAGAAGGAGTGGAGTCTTCTTTAGAATGTAGCAATGTGTTTCTTGCACTTCTGCATAAACCATTAAGTCAGTACTGGACTGTTTACAACCAAGAGTTCTCCTCTTTATTATTATTTCTAAGTTTTATTAGTTGTTACATTTGAAGCTGTAGGGAATGCCTAAACCTAAGGACCTAGCAGGTTCTAGGAAAGACCACTGTCACTACTGCCAGCTAGCATTTTCTAACTGGGTCACTGACTTTTCAGTTCTTTCTCCTACAAATGGACACTATCCTGTAAGAACCACTCTTAACAAAGAAGAGTAGGAGCGGATATGTAAAAATACATACTTTACTAAAAGTGATATTAAGACAATCTAAATCATTTGTGGAGCGATAAAAGGAAATCAGGTCATTTTAACATCAGAGCAATCTGTGTCTTTTTTTTTTCCTGTCTAGTTTAGCAACAGAAACTGATGGCACAGTAAAGAAACATGAGAAAGAGCCGTCCAGTCTCCTCAGGGGAGTTTTCTGGAGCCAACTTAATTAGTAAACTGTGGTACAAAGCTTCTGAGCAGCTAACAAATGCCTCAGGAGACTGAAGGGCAAGAGCTCAATTCACTGTGGTCATCTATTACTTTCTGCCCCTTTGGTGGGACAAAATTTAAAAAGAGAAAAACAAGAAAGCTAAGGACACACACTGAGACCAGAGCTAAAATGGAAAGGCCACGTACCCCAATGATGGCGTTCAGTTCTGCCATGGTCACCTGCTTGGCCCGTTCCACAGCCTGCACCACTTGTTGCTGGTGCTATAAATGAAGATCAGAAACAGAATACAATTATTTGTTTTCTACTCAGTCAGAACAGCTTTTCCTAATATGTCCTCTAACTTTACATGCAAAATAGCATTTGGGAGTCTCCAGATTTCCAAATAAAATCCCCAGGAATAACCAGGCATCCGCTGTACACATCATCTTTGTGCTCATGGAGGATGCTCCCTACATCTGCACTATCTGCTCATATTTCATTCTCAGTCCAAGAGAGCACTCTAACCAAACATCTGCTAGTACTGAAAACAAAGCTCAACTTATCCCATCTGTTTCTTTGTACTATTCCCCTTTATGCTACCTACAGGAAAAAAAAATTCTCTAAGTAGTCCCTACAGGTACTTATTTTTAGATTCTTCTCTGGTATTTATTAGCATAAACAGCAAAAGGTTATTCTCATTCCATGTTCTATCTCCTCTGGAAGTGTAAAAGGGTCTATGTTTGTATTCTACCATGAAGGCTTACATGCTTAAACAAAACTATATGCAAATGAAGTTGAAGTACTTCATGTACTTCTTTTAAATACCTACAGGTTTAAATTATTTTTCTTTAGAAAAACTAGAATCATTAATAGTAGGAAATCTCTCCACCCTTGATTCATTTCCCAAGAGAATGAGCAATAACTGGTATTGTTTTATAATATTGGTAAAAATTGAAACATAAGTAACACAGAAGTGTCTGCATGGGGGCACTCGCACATCTGGATATACACAAATGGTTGTGTAAGACTCTCAAAATGTAAATATAACCCCCAATTAAGTACATGTGAAGAGTCTAGTATCTACAGACTCAAATTTGGTCTGAAATTCTTTCAAGTAGCTTTAGTGAATGAAGGACAAAAAGCTACATTACAGACATTTCTCTGTGTGGTTGGAAGATGCTTGTGTTAACTGATCTCTGGTGAAAATTTCAGTGTATGTCCTTCACTAATTTGAAGTGAATACATGGTTCAACTATAAAACTGCTTACAATACACAAAAAGCTTGCCATCAAACATGAAATATTCCCTTACTATCAAGTTTCCATTTCAAAACTCTCAAGCATATGATATTGTGACTTTACTACCTCTGATGTGAACACAGGCACGAGAGGGAGGTTTTATGGGAAAGAAAACTGCCTTAGTCACATATAACATGGTGTTTTCATCTTTTGCTTATTAATAGAAAAATGCTAAATAACAAATTAATGCTGTGGGATGTTCTGTATGCTGTGAATCTATGTTGCTCTGACTGGTTGATAAATAAAATGCTAATTGGCCAGTACCAAGGCAGGAAGTATATATAGGTGGGATAAGCAGACAAGGAGAATTTTGGGAAGAGGAA
The DNA here is from genome assembly GCF_903995425.1 of Onychomys torridus. Taxonomy (NCBI): domain Eukaryota; kingdom Metazoa; phylum Chordata; class Mammalia; order Rodentia; family Cricetidae; genus Onychomys; species Onychomys torridus. The sequence continues at coordinate 132,947,804 of NC_050443.1, forward strand.
GGCTGAGTCAGGAGATGCCAGCCCGCCGTCCATGGAGCAGCATGTAATGGCACACAAGTAAAGCTACAGAAAATGTAACAGAAATGGGCTGAGTTTAGGTGTAAGAACTAGTCAGTGGTGAGCCTGAGCTAATGGCCGAGCAGTTTTAATTAATATGAGCCTCTGTGTGATTACTTGGATCTGAACAACTGTGGACCGGACCGGGCAGGACACAGGAAAACTTCCAGTTACAAATTAATGACCTTTAAGTTTTCACTAGAAACTAAACATTAAACTATATACTTGTGAATTGTTTTTAATTGTAGGAGTTTCAGTTTCAAAACATAGTCTTAAGAAGCAAGCTTAGTCTCAATCAATCAATCTCTCTCTCTCTCTCTCTCTCTCTCTCTCAATAGGCAAGTTCCAGGTTCAGTGAGAGAGGCTTCTATGAGCACATGTATACATGTGCACACAAACAAGTATGCAGACACAAACATACATACATACACAAACCTAGAAGTAATAAAGAGTAAGACTTGTCTGTAATAACTTCAGCTTATCTTAAAGGCAGTCTGATCACATGCCATGTTTACTGAGCACTTACTATGTGTCAAGTTCAAAGCTCATTTTAAATTTATGATAACTTTTCAGTGTAGTGAAAAGCAGTAGCACTTGCAAAGTAGCCTCTGAGATTTAATACTCCATGCATTTTAAAAATATGTACACATTTGTGAATCTGTTTGTGGGTGTTTGTGCTGGAGATCAGAGGTACTGGATCCACCTGCAGCTGGAGTTACAGGCAGTTCTGAGTTGTCCCACATGAGTGCTGTAAAGCACTCTTAACCACTGAGCCATCTCTCCAGCTCCCTCCATGCATGATTATGTACAGAAATTGTTACAAACTTTCTACCTTTTACTTGTGACATTCAACAATGGCTGCTTAAAATTTCTATGAAAGTGAGACAAAGGATTGCATATGCACTCATCCACAACACATAGCAGTCATTCTACTCATGTATTCATTCACTTAAAGTGTACAAGCTCTTACCATGACATGTCTCCATCTATGAAATATCTCCTTTACATTAAGTAGTAAATATTAAAAAAAAAAAACAATTATATGGATCAGAGATATGAAACATATCTACATAAGGCCTCTCTAGCATGAGGACTGTACAACTGTTGCTTCATAAATTGTATCTCAACTGCTAAGAGACAAAGAGGCCTCAGGCAGCAAGGCTCCATAGCATTAAATTCAAGTGCATTTATTTTTGTTTGTTTGTTTGTTTGTTTTGAGAAAACTCAGTTCACTGATCCGCCATCAGGTCTGTTAGGAAGCTAACATCAAAATGGAAGTCATGACTCAGCTTGTGTGCTTTGATAGCAATGGAATACAGTTTCTGGACTTGACCTGCAGTTTGCAATTCAACTTCCCTATTTCTGCTCACACCCAAGAATCATTCGCTGTTTAAGGACCTTTTGAATATAAGTTTCCTGAGGCAAACAGTACCACCTCTCCTGTGAGCTCTGAAAGCACCAGTAACAAACACTCTACCATTACTCTCTCCACAACACGCTAAACACATCACCCCACAGACTGGATGCACCCATCAGGTAGTGTGAACATTAAAACTCAGAAAGAGGAGGCAAAAAGATCACAATTGAGAAAAAGTAACTCTTGAAGTAAAGTCCACACACCATTCCCCAAAGCTGGTCTAAGGCATTTTTTCCCATTCTCAGATTTTAACAAATAAGCTCGCTGACTCAGAAAAGTCACAGTGCTTCACATTTTCTTAGAATGGTGACGGCTTTTCCACTATGCCTTCCACCTCTTCATTTTCTTCCCTCCCCATCTGTCACTTACTCCTCCACTCTACTCTCATTTTATTTCCATCCCACTCCCAGCTTGTCCTTTCTGACACCACACCTGAGTGGTGAGAAAAGGACTTTAGCCTCCTGAGTAGGCAGAAGGAACAGCCCCTTCTTATCTTTCAACAGTACTACCAAACAAAATGTCACCCAGGAAATATTAACAAGCCAAGGGAATGACTGCGACCTAAAGGAAACAAAATATGTCTGATTACTTTTTACTTAAAATGCTGAAACTTACATTCCTTAATTTTTATAAATAAACTATGCTGTAGAAATTTCACAATTGTAGTTACTGAAAAATCATTGAATTACACATAAGATAAAATGAATTTATGGCATATATATTATACCTTAATATGATTACTTTACAAAAATACTGTGACTTAAGGAATAAAGGTGTTGATGGGTGGCAAAAAATCTGTACACTAAATTATATTTCTATTACTTTCATTGTTATAAAATTATTTTTAATATTTGGTCAAGAAAAGCATTGAATTTTTCTTTTATGAAATAAAATGATAGAAGCCCATGTAGGTTCAATACAGCTTACTGATGAACAAGACCTTTATGAACCACTATGTGTGCAGTAGGTTTTTAAAGTATGTTTTTCAGAAGGGATAACAATGTCATGTATGTCATAGCAATATTTTGAGGCAGACAAGAGATGTGATACAAGAAAAGAGGAAAGTCATAATAAAAATTGTTACACTTAGAACAATTTTTAAATTTGCTACACATATTCGGAGGAAAAATTCTGGCATAAATGCAAAGATGATCAGGATTCTTATAATGAACAATAACCCAGCTGTGGAGACACAAAGTAGGACTTATTATGCCCATTTCATATACAACGCACAGAGTACAAGGAAATGAAGGGCATAAAATACCAGAAAAGGTTTTAGGAGGGAATCAGGAAAGCCTTAGCATTTCATTCATTCATTCAAATGTGTTAATAAGTACCTAACAGGTACTGAGGTTAGGAATATGACACGTTAGATCACACCTCCTGATCTCAGTTTCAATTCTATGCAAAGGGGCTGCAAAGAGGTTAAGAGCACTTTTTGCTCTTGCAGGAGAGCTGGGAGAGATGATTCCCAGCATCCACATGGAAGCTCACAATTATCTCTAACATCAGTTCCAGGGGATCCATACCCTCTTCTGGCCTCCATGAGCAATGTATGCATGTGGTATACATACATACATACATACATACATACATACATACATACATACATACATACACACATACACACACACATACATACATACTATGTAGGCACTCTGATATACAGAAACTCTCATAGATGGAAAAATAGATAAATCTAATCTAAAATTTAGAAAATCTATTAAGAAAGATAAGGAATACTCAAAAGCTCTGTAATTACTACTGGGGAATAATTTCCGAGAAAATTAGAGGATGTTATGCAATCATTTATCAAGGAAATATCTTAATCTAATCTAAGTACTAGGGATAGAGTCCCTACGGAAGCTGACTTGACAACGGCAACTGGAAGGACTTCTGTGGATGAAGAATGAGGAAAAAAAAAAAAAAAAAACCCAGGCAAAAGGACAAGCTTGGCAGTCTTCCTTGAGAGAAGTCTCTCTCAAGGAAGTGAGCTCCCATGTGTGACTAGAGGAACAGGGAGGATGGGATAGGATTTTGTATGGCCTTTGGGATGAATATGCAAAATGCCTTTGAAGTGGAAGAGGCATTCACAACAACAAAGGCAAATGCATGGAGACACAGATGTATGGCAAAGGCATTTTCTAGAGAAGCACCTATTGGTGGAAATAATATCTGGAAAAAAATGGAAGATGCCCAACAGTGCAGGGCCTTTCATTACATGAAAACCAGCTGTACTTTATCATGGTAGAAAGTGAGATGTTATTAAAATGTTTTAAGCAGCTGAATACTATCAGTTCTGGATTTTATTAAGATGGAGCTTACTGAAGGCAGGTGGCAAGGAATGAACCAGACTGAAACAAGTACAGTTACAAAGCCATGCAATATTCTAGGTGAAAGATACTTACAACAGAACTTGTACTAAATGCCCTTCCTAATAGGAATCATTAGTCACATGTAATAAACACCACTCATTTATCATAATGCAGAACTAGAAAGAACTCCTTTCGAGATTCTGAGACCCAGAAACCAGAATTTGTTAACCACCAAACAAGACTCTGCACACTGATTTCCAAATGCTGTCTGGTTTGGTATGGTGGAACTGCAGTACCAACCACAGGACAAAAACCACTGGTATATCCAACAGTTGACTCTCTGTAGCACTCTAGCTAGTTTTCAGTCATCCTCTGAAAAAAAGTCATGACACTTTATTAATAAGCTTTTTCTAGGGGAAGAGAATGAACCTTAATACTGATAACTTAGAAAGAAGTTTCCAAAACTTCCTCCTGGTCCCCATTTTGTCTCTAAACTTGCCTCTGCTTCAAGCATCTGAATATAGTAAAATAGATTTTCAAGTTCCTTTCTTCCCTTTCTTCTAGGTTAAATATTCTTAGGTCACTCAATGGCTCTAGGACCACTCATCCTTCAGGTCATACTCAGTGTGGATAGAACACACAACACTCCAGGTTCAACTGAGCAGATCAAGTTCAAGTGAAAATATCACTCTAAGTTTTGAAAGTCTCACTGATATCCTACTTTGTCTAATAAAGAATTATTCCTAAGTTTACAGGCACATATGCAATTTAAATATAACCAAAACCTCCAATTCAGCCTGCCAAATAATATTCCAAAATGGTATCACAAAAAATTAGATATTACAAACATATAAACAACACCAAGAGTTGGTAAAATGAACTTCTCAAAGCCACACATAGCCTACCAAACAATTTTGGCTTGCAACATAGAATAAAAGACTGCAGATCTAAGTAGAATTCTCAAAAGAAGAAATACAAATAGATAGGATTTTTAAGTGTTCAACATAGTTGGCCACCAAGGAAATGCAAATTAAAACCACTTTGAGGCTCCATTCACCCTGGCAAAGTGACTATCATCAAGAAAACAATCGCTGGGCAGTGGTGGCACATGCCTTTAATACCAATATTGGAGAAGTGGAGGCAGGGGGATCTCTGAGTTTGAGGCCAATCTGAGCTACAAAGAGAGTTCCAGGACAACCTGAGTTGTTACACAGAGAAACCCTGTCTTGAAAAACAAAACAAAACAACAACAACAAAAAAAAATCAAAACAAAAAAATTAGAAAGAAAACAATTGACAGAAATTTCTGGCAAGGATGTGTTGAAAGAAAGAATCTCATTCCAAATAGAAGGATAAACTAGCAACCACTATGGAAATCAGTGTAAGGTTTCTCAAAAACCACAAACAGAACTACCATATGACAAAGCTATCCAGTGCACAAGCATGCATGCACACACATGACTCTCTATCCTATGACAAAAATACCATCATGCCCATGGTCACTACTCTAGTCACAGTAACAAATGGAATAAGACTAGCTATCCATCACTGGATGAACAGATAATGAATCTGAATTAAATATATACTGATGGAATTTTATTCAACTGTTACTAAAAAATGGAGTTTGTAGGAACATGGATAGAAAAATAAAGTAACTCATGTTCAGAAAAAAAAATCTTTTTTTTTCTCTCATATTCAGATCCCAGATTCTTAGTTTTATACAGTGTACTTATGCAGAGTGTGTGTAGATATCAAGAAACAAAAGGGAGAGCCATTTTAATGAGTGTAGAAGATGGGTTAACAATACAGGAGGTAGTAAAGTAGAAGGGAGAATACTAGGCAGTGAAGGCTTTAAGAACGGATGGGGTCAGAAAGATCAGAGGAAAGAGATGAGAGGGGATTCAACCCAAATCGAGTATGTATGAAAATACCCTAAGGAAACCTACATTGTAGAATAATTTTAAAAGGCAACAATAACATAAAAAATAAGCTCTTAGGAACACTTTGGAAAAGCTGCCCAAGTCTTTTCCCCACTCATCATTTTGCCTTACCTTCTTCCCTTCTCACAGAAGGACACAAAATTCTTTATTGGTATACCCAAGCTCTATGTATGGTTCATTGCTGTCCACTAGAACCTTCTATAATAGTCACACTGTTGCATTTGTACGAATAATATGTCAGCCACCAACCACAGAGGAATAAGCACTGAGTACTTGAAATATGGCTAGTGTAACTGAAAAAGTAGTTCTTACTTTTTCTTAAGCTTTAATTATAATTTAAATTGACATAGCTACTTCTGTATTAGACAATGCAACTCTGCTTATACTCAGAGTGCTTTGAAGTTTATCTTCATTCAAAGATAGTAGGTTTTTTAAACATACATTAATTTTGGAAACCTGAATACAAGGTTGCCAATGCTGCCTTTGGAGGGAAGCCCACATTTAATTCAACCTGCCTGCAGGAGAAAAAGAAAATTACCTCCCGAGAGTTCTCTTTTATTTCCTGAGGTCAAACAGATCATAATGCCACTATTTTGCCACTCAATTGTCATTAAAACACATGGTCAGGTAAGTAAGAATATTAGTCAACCAAAGAACACAGGAGAAAATTATGTTCTCGGATAGGTTGGGGTTGTGAGAGTAAAGAAACTATTTTAAATGATGTTTATCCTACAAATACCCTAAATATAAAATTCAGAAATCTGGACCGAACCTTCTGAAGAAGGCCCAGTGCACCTATGTTACTCACTGCAGGGCATCCTCTGCATAGAATGTGTTGGACCACATTACCAAGACTGAAAATTGACCCCAACTGACTTGTGTGGTGCAGGCTGCTGACACAAATGTTTTCCTTAGATGGTCTTATGAGGTCTCATCTGTGTGCCTGCCTACCAGAGGTTCTTGAGTGATTTCAGCCAAGCTCACCTACATCAAACCATGTTACTACAAGCCATTGATTCCTTATAAAGTTATTAACAAGCAGTATGAGGAGTTAACGTGGGGCGATTATGAACCCACTGCTACCAGTGTGTGTAACCACTGTATTTTGTTCATTCCCTCCCTAAGGGAATGTCTGATCACATTTTTCAACTTCCATTTCACAATTATTCTATACATGCAAAATATGATTCCGAGAAATGCACACTCACATCCTAAAATAAATGGCATGAGTAATACATTTCTATCACATGCCTACAAAGGTTGTTTTCCCATCACATTCAAAGAAACAAATGTAGAGCTATCTAGGACAAAAAAATGTATGTATCATTTGGAATTATAATTGTATTGAATTCATGACCCCTATTATGTAACTGTGTGTCACTGTCTACTTCTTAAATAAATCTACAAAATTCTGAGGAAATAAACAATGAAACAAAGAAAATACACAACTTTGTACAACTCATTAGAAAACTTAACAAGTAAATGGGGGAAGGAGCGCTCTCAGCTGGAATTACTCTGTACCAGAAAGCATTCAAGGTGAAAGTTACCTTTTGCCTAAGTAAATGTGAGATCAAAAGTAAAGAACTAAAACTTTCCACTCATAATTTAGCTTTTATGGTCTAAAAAGCCCAATGATTTGAACATTTGTTAAAATGTTGTAAAAAACAAACAAACAAACAAACAAAACCCAAATATTTCATTGATCAAACCAGTATTTATTCAGAATAACAGATAGATGCACAGGAAAAACTGCTGTGCTTCTCTATAAGCCCAGACTCCAAGTAAGTTTTCATGTCACTGTGAAGTCCAGCCTACATGACGCCAACACCAGCACCAAGCAGCTCTGCTTGTTTTTATAACTTTCGAACAGAACACCTAGCTATGGAGGAGTTCCAGAAGGAGGAAAGGAAACAAATGTCCATTCTCCTTGGCACTGAATGACTAGAAACAAGCTATTTACTTTATTGATGTCAAGGTTTAAAACAAGGACCATGAGTTAGTTTAAGAGATGGGACTTCAGTAGCCACTGCTCACAAGGAACCACGGTCTGCTTTCACTCTCCTACGTTATTTCATGTTGTGGTCTAGAAATGGTTTGTACAAGTGCAGAGAATATGGTCAGAGAGTACTCAGACACAAATAGGACATCTGCATCACAACCATAACCCAGGACTACCTCGATGGGGGGAGCATGAAGCTCATGAGAGAGGTCAGCAAAAGCTAGAGCAAAACAGTGTCTCAGGACCAGGACACTTGTGAACTCATAGCAGCTCAATCAGTATTGTAGCAGAGAGGTGGAAGGAGTCTGGGAACCCTTTACCCTGGCGAAGGAACTATGAACAGATGACAGCTTCAGGGGAGGGAGAGTCAGCTTTCTTTAAGGGTTGGCCCCTAGGAAGCCAACCACACCCCAGGAATATATTTGGGCAGTACAAAGTAGCTTTCATTATTACAAAGGATATGAAGTTGGGAAGTAGGGAAGTGAGAGTGGATCTGGGAAGCATTCCGGGGATGAGATGGGGAGGTATGATCAAAATGTAATGTAGGAAATTCCCTGAGCATAAAACTATTAAAAATGGTTTGTGATACAAGCAATCAAAATGATCAACTTAACTCTGTGAAATAAACGTAAGCAGATTAAAAAAAAAAAAAAAAAGACATCTTAAAACTCCATAAAAACCAATGGCCTGAGTAAACATTATGATTCTTTCATGATTTGAGGGAGGAAACTTGGATTTTTTTTTTTAAATTTCACTGCCTCAAGATATGTATGAGATACCGAAGAAAAGCATTTTGCACCCAGAAAATATATGCTACAAAATATAGCAGGCCAAGTATAATTTGCCATAATCTAGCCTTTAACCGAGAAGTATATTTAAGAATCCCAGGACTGTAATTTTTTAACAGACACACATAATAGCTATAGACCCTACAAGACTAAATAGCCCATAACTGTTCATATGTACTGTATTCCTTTCTATACTGTATGAATTTATCAAGTGTAAACTACTCAGTGAGCTACTGTTCAGCATGACTTAAGCTACAGGGATATATGATTTTTATAGCAAGAACTATGCATTATTTTATGTATTAGGTGTAGCATGAATCATAATTGGTCTTAATAATAAAAACCCAGAGCCAGATATCGGGGTAAATGCTGAAAGATCAGCAAGCCTCAGCCACCTCTTACCCTGCCAACTCCTCAGCCTGAAAGGGGCTGAGCTCCTGTGTCCTCCCACCTTATATTACTATCTCTACCTCCCCAGTGCTGGGAGTAAAGGCGTGAGCCTCCACCACTTGGCTCTGTTTCTCTTTTAGACTGGATCAATCTCATATAGCCCAGGGTGGCCTTGAACTCCTGATCTTCTTGCTTCCACCTCCCAAATGCTGGGTAATTAAAGGTGTGTGCCACCACTGCCAGGCCTCTATGGTTAACTAGTGGCTAGTTCCACTCTTAACTCCAGGCAAGCTATATTTGTTAGAGAACAAACAAAATATCACTACAATTAGGTTACATCAATTAAAATGGATTGTGCTACATACATGGTCAGAGAGAATATGTCATGTAAACACATACCATGGTTTGTAGCAAAAACAGCCATTCCTTTCATTTTATGCATAGCACTGTATCTAGAAGTGACTGCTAGCTTTAGGTGGCTAGCAGTTTTAGTTTTGGGTGGCTATGGAAAACTACACTTCTAAGCCTCCTTATAGCTATGTGGGGACAAGTAACTAGGTCTGGGACACTGCAAAGAGGGCAGTACAAGTGAACATCTTCTACATTCTGCCCTTCAAAGGACAAATATCCCCTCTTCTCATTTCTATAGACAGGGCAGGTCCCAATGGAGCTAGAGACAATGAATGTGAAGATAAAAAGTTTACAGTATCCTGAAGTTACCAAGGAATTAGTACATTTCCTTCTAGAACTGTTATATAAGAAGAATAAGCTTTTTTCATGAATAAATCAGTTAGGTAAGTTGAGCTCTATTAAAATGTCCAAATATCCAGTTAGGTCTTTTACATTATCACCAATTCTTAATTTTTTACAATTTATTTTTATTTTATGTGATGTTTATTGTTTTGCCTGCATGTATGTCTGTCTGTATGAGGGTGTCAGAAGCCCTGGAACTGGAGTTACAGATAGGTGTGTGCTGTGGGATAATGCTCTTGTACACTGTAAAGATTTGTCATGCGAAATGATTTAACAAAATGCTGACTGGCCAGTAGCCAGGCAGGAAGTATAGGCAGGGCGACCTGACTAGGAGAATTCTGGGAAGAGAAAGGGCGGACTCAGGAGTCATAAGCCAGATGCAGAGGAAGCAAGATGAGAATGCTGCACTGAGAAAAGGTACCAAGCCACGTGACTAAACATAGATAAGAATTATGGGTTAATTTAAGTGTAAGAGCTAGTTAGTAATAAACCTGAGCTACCAGCTGAGCATTTATAAGTAATATTACACCTCAGAGTCAATTATTTAAAAGCAGATGCTGGGTATTTGGGAATAGGCAGGCAGGTGTGAGCTGCCATGTGGGTGCTGGGAATTGAACTTGGATCCCTTATAAGATAAGAGCAGCCAGTACTCTTAACCACTGAGCTATCTCTTCAGCCCCACCAACTCTTATTAATAAGCCCTTATTATGAAGGTAGCTCTAGAGCCTATCACAGAAACTGGGAACTGTATCCCCAACAACATAAAGGACATAAAAAAGGCTGAGCCAAAAGTTCAGAGTCTGGCTAAGCTCAGATTCGTTCTCACACTGCCTCCTTTCACATAATCTGTCACTTCTGGTAAACTGTTCCTTGTTATCAATGCAGGTTTCTGCAAACTAGAAATGTTCACTAAGAAGAAAATTTCAATGATAATGTTACAGACCTATAACATACTATAGCACACTAGGAGTTTGAAGTTCTCAAAGGTCTTGGAACATTTAGAACTATGAAGTATATGCTGTTTGAATCTAAACAATAGTTACAGGGACATATAAAGGACCAAGATCATAACTGCTCTCCAAAGTGGTTCAACATTTTTTTTTTTTTTTTTTGAGCTGAGGATCGAACCCTGGGCCTTGCACTTGCTATGCAAGCGCTCTACCACTGAGCTAAATCCCCACCCTGTGGTTCAACATTTAGGTGCTTGATATTTAACACTTTAAATCTAATAGGTCAAGATAATGGCAAAAATAAATACTTCTTTGAATTCTTCCCAAATTTTTCTTCTTTTCCAAATGTCTTAGAACCCAAACAAATTCCATTTCTGTGAAAGTACATTAGGAGAAGAGGGACTAGGTATTTACTATACCAGATGATATGTCATTACATATGATAAACATTTTAAGGCAGAGTTAGTCTCATTCGATAGGAACACAGGTTTACAGAGCTAACATTCCCAACACAAATCAATAAAGAAGGGCTTTAATTTGATCCCACATTAACAGAAATGCTGTCCCTATTATCAAGATATAACAGTGAAACATAGATTTCAATTTACACCAGAGTAGCCTTAAAAGGTGCAAGCTGCTGGAAGAGGGAGGTAGGTGTGGGATGGGACAACATACACCAAGGCAGCATTTGCTGGCATCATTCAATGTGACTGAGGACCCAAAAGGATTAAGGGTCTACAGGGTCTATCTTGAAATTGCTCAAGAAAAATAACCAGATGTCCAGCTAGTTCAGACTCTTTGGGCTCAGTTTTAACTTAACAGGAAGGGAATTAGAAAGATGACAAATTCTCATGCTTGCAAAAGGCAATGATTCAAATGGATTTAGAAGCAGTTCCTGGTCTTCCCAAAAGAGAATTTATAGGCCTGTCTTTGCTGACACTGCTGTAGCTAGAGCTGTTATACTCACAGGAAGGACATGTGATAATGCCCAAGTGAGGAACCCCTTCACCCCACAGATTAGGAAACTGAGGCTGAGAGAGACAAAGTACTTGCTATAGGTCACACAGCTTGGCTGGATTAGACAAAGCCATGTGATCTGTAGCTGGGAAGCCAGGACTCAACCAAGGTTATGACTGCCAGTAGCTGGCATTTCTTCTTTATAGAACTGAAAGCTTGGAGGCAGTTACTTATAATTCATTGCCTGAAAATGAGATATAACATGCAAAAGAACTTCCATAGGAATTACCGTGAGATATATTTTATGAGGACAAAAATCTGAGAGCAGAGTACAGATCTATCTATTATCCAAAAGTGGGGAGAAGAAAAGGTTCATACAGATGAGGGTTCGTGGTTATTAAATTCTGGTATTAGGGATCCTATGAAATTCTAAAATCTAGTAATCCATAATTATTAACTTCTAACAGCAAAGATAAATTATTATCTTTGTCTAATGCTTAGGACTTCAGTAGTAACTATGTATATCAGCTCCAACTTTTAAAGTTGTAGTGAAATATATTAGAAAACTATTTTTCTGTAATTTTAAAACTATAGATCAACTTTAAGTGTATCTGAGCTAAAACTTGGTTTTTAAAGAAAAAGGTTTTGTAGTTAAAACCACCAAATGTACTTAATAGTTGTAGTTACTACATTTTTGTAAGTCTGGAAAAAAAAACTATACACAATCAAAACCAATCAACACACGGAGCTAAATTAAAGGCAGACAATCTAGAGGTATATAAATTTACCTCCTGTTTCTGTCAGACTCCAGACTCAACTCTCAAATGCTCAAAGCACCTCCACCTACTAATTTGTAGCTTGTGCACAGTCTCTAGGGAACACCTTCCTTTCTCCCCCGAGACAGAATCATTTAATTTTTAAATAAAAACATTTAAAAATAAAATCAAATGCCACAGCTGCCTTTCTGGCAGCAACACTGTCACACAGAGAGCTGGTGTTAAAAGATCAGATTAAGAGCCTTCAGTCCTGGCACTAGCCATGTAAGAGTGATTTTTCTGTCGCCAAAGACACAGGAAATAGAATCCTTCTTTCTCTAATAACCTGCCTCCTCCATGCCCTCCAGATTAAGGTCCATCTGGCCTCAGGCAAGAAATGAGGTGTCTGCCTACAGAATACCCTAAAATACAAGATAGACTATATTCAACCTCAAATATCAATGAGACCCTGAACTATTAGAATAAACCCATTTGTGGCTTATATTTTAAAAGGCATACTCCCATTTTAGGAAATTAGAAAGAATGAAAGAAGAAAAAATATACACAGAATTAGGATTTAGGAAACCATGATGTAGGGTCATTATGTGTATTAAGGACTGAAATCAAGAAATGTCAAAACCTCAGGAAAACAAATAGATAAATGTTGAAAGAATGAGGTCTACCCTCTCAGAGGAGAGCAGAAAAGAGTTGCTAATACCTTCCCCCATGGTTTTTCTCTATGAAGTACAACATCCTCATCCACTTAAGTTCAGTCTTGCTTAGCCCTGCTACCATTGCACATTCTGTTCTTACTGGGACTGCTCATACAAACAACATAACTCCTGTGGGAAAATAAATTAGTACCTCCAGACCACCTTTCATTTCTGACCATAATCCACAGATCGCAGACACAGACAAACCTGTCCTAGCAATTGCATATAATGGTCTGTACCTGCTGAGGCCCCAAAACTAACACCACTCCTAGGGATACTTCTAACTTTTCCCTTCTACCTTTGGGTATTACATCTCAGCCTGGTTATAGCTTGGAGGGTCACATACTCTTCTCAATCTCTATCTCTACAAGTAGAACATCTTAAACTAAGAAAAACTCACTAATCTAGGTGAGACCTGAAACAGTCAAGCTTCCCAAAGAAATGAAAAATACGGGCTAGAGAGATGGCTAAATGTTGAGAACACTTGCTTCTTGAGGAACTAGGTTTTGTTTCCAGCATTCACTTGTTGGCTTACAGCCGCGGGTAGCTCCATTTTTAGGGATCTACTGCCCCCTTCTGGCCTCTGCAGTCACCAGGCACATACGTACACACATACATACATGGAGGCACACATAGACATAAAGATAACTAAATCTTAAAAAAAGAAAGAAATGCAAATATGCTTCTTGACACTTCATCAAAAGACATCTAATACAGTCACAGGCAAATACTAAGTAAAAATAGGTAAATGAGGATAATGAGGTATAGTGGTCATAGCTAAAAGGGAAAGAAAAACAGAATGTGAATTAGGAAGTAGCAAGGTTTATGAACAGTGTGCCCTTCCTCAACTAACAGTTACTCAAATCTAAACCCGGTTTGGACAAATTAAGTCAGACAGAAATCCACATGTCTATAAAGCATGTACAAACTCAAATACTGGTTTGTGACTAATCCCAGTACATTTAATGTTAGACAAATGTATAAACAGCTGTTTAGAAGAGCAGAGACAGAACACAGTAACTAAAAAGTGTGGGAAGGCACCTTCTCTTTTCAAAAAAAGTACCAAGTTCTGTGGCCCCAGGACTTTATATATATATATAAATAAAGGATTCAATAATCCAAAAGCAAACCATCCCTTTCCAGTATTCTCTATCTACCCAGAGCAAGCAAATAAGCAAAGTAAAGGAAGAGGAGGCTACAAGGAAACCATCAAGCACTAGAAAGGTAGACCCTCCTTCACAGTGGCATGAATTTTTGACAGTATGCACTTTCCCTGGTAGTAAGCAAAACAAAACTGGCGAGCCACATACCAGGCATTAGCCCATAAAAAGGTTCCTATCAGCAAAGCCTAAGCGACACTGAGATGAGTACACTGAATTTATCTTGGATGCCTTTTCTAAATACACAGACAACATAAAGAAGTAATCATTAATTTAAAATAACTTTTAAAAAACAGTAGCCAAAAGTCCCATTAGTTTATTCACAAAGTGAAGTTTTTCTATCTGATAAGTCTTTTGCTGAGTCTCAGTGCTCACTGACAGATGTACAGATCACGCTCTTGTCTTGCTGGCAATTTTACCATCTCTGTGGTTAGATGGCATTATAGCAAACAGGCACAATTCTGAGAAACACTACTTTTAATAATGGCAGCAAAATATTTTAACAATTAAATTTTACTTAACAAATATTTCATTAATAAATACATTTAAATTATGTTAAACTGAATATTAATACGGTTCAAAAGTTGGAATAGGAACACTGCATCCTAGAAATGTGAAATATGAACATCAAGAAAATGGCAAGGCCAGAATCAGGTCTATAGTCCCTCATCTGCAAAATCAGTAAAATCGCAACAACTTCTAGCCATCAGATCAACTATCTTACCTCTTGGGACAGGAAAGGAATGACCTGTGCACAGATAGCATTTAGTCGTTTAACAATCTCTGCCTGCAAAAAAGAGAAAAACAATAGAAGAAACAGTCAGCTAGTTATAGACACCCAAAATAACTGGATGATATTAAAAGACACTTGTATTTTGGCTGCAGTGCCTAAGGAAGAGGAAAACTACCTTTTGAGCAAGCCCATTAAAAAGACAAGTGACAACAGAGCCACATAAGCAGCAGGATTTATTAAATAGCATTCATCTTAAAATTTAATCTTCAAGCATCAGGGTAATATAAAATGAATTTAATCTGTATGACTAGAAACCAGTTTTCAAAAGCTTTCATCAGAAAGACTGTTGCCCAATCTAATGGTTTTTTCAAAACCCTGTATCTTTAATTCAGATACCACCCATTTTTTTTCTCTACATATCCCAACTGTTTCCATAACAAGATTAGACTTCCAGAGTTGTGTACAAATATTTCTTTCACTTCCCTACCCTCTCTTAAGTTCAAGCAAGCCTTGAACTTAACAACCTGAGATCCTCAGCCTCCAGGGTGCTTGAATCTTAGGTGTGGGATGCTGCACCTGGCAGCCTTTGCTTGTCAACACTTCAGTGGGGCTTTTATACTTAGCTTCCAAACTCCTAGGAGGTGGGTGGGGGGGCAGCATCAATCAAGTAAACTAATGTAATTATTAATTGCTGAGTAGTAGGATATTTTCAAACAGTAACGGTTTCCAGATCTGTCAGCCAGGATTTTCAGTGTGTAGTTTAGAACATGCTAAGGTCTTAGTACACTTAACACTATAGAAGCTATTCTTTAATTTTTTTGGAAATAGAGGGACAAAATGTATATACCTTGTATACACAATTCTCCTGCCTTGGAACTGGAGTTTTAAAACAAGAAAGAAAAAACATGCTGTTACATATTTTCTTTAAAAACCTGTTCAGAACTTTACTGATGTTCACCTTAGTATGCATCTTTAGATGGCATGTTATACACTTTACAATATGCAGAAAGCTTTTAATATATGCACATATGTGCACACAAAATTGCTCATATTTTAATGATGGGGTAGTGAAAGAGGGAGGTTAAGAAATGCTAAAAAACAGAAAATGTAAAGCAATTACTATTCCTGAGACATTCTTAAAATAAATTTCATCCAGAATCAGTTCATTTTATGAAAGCACACAAATGTTCTTTTTCTTGCTAAGTCATTCTAGAACAACAACACTGCTTATGCAATTGAGGCTTCCTTCTTTTTGCAGCAACCCTTTTAACTTTGTAGCTATGCCAGCACCTTAAAACCTTCATCAGCCAACCCAAAACAAAAATTCACCATGAAGTCCCCAATGTAGGCTTTCCATTCCAGCCTGCACTTAACGAGAAAGACAAAGCCCAGAACCAGTAAACAGCAGTGACTAGAACTTCACTGTGCTGCCCTGATTTAATTTACTGCCCTGGCCCCACGGATCATTTAGCCATCCTTTAAGAATGCTTAAACCACCATGAAAGGCTGCAGTGGGAACCACCAAAACCCCTCTCCACCTGGATGAACATTCCACAGTGGTAATGGAGTTAAATTCTAAGGTAAGCTAAGAAAACAGAACAGCATTCAGGAGGCTGAATGTTCAGTGTCTCAAAGGCATTTGGTGGTTGGGCTTTTGTAGGGAGAGCTGGGGGTAGGAATGAAAGATAATGAGACTTTGGGGCAGACCAAACTGATGATTCTTATACTTAGAACCATCTGCCAAGCATATTTTCCTCATTATGTTGTTTACATAAATAAAATAGTCCCTTGCTAGGAGGGTTGAAAAAAAGTATGTGGGCATGTAGGAAAACTGAGTTCTTTAATTTGCCTACATAATGTAGGCAGTAAAAACTAACTCAGGAAACTCATTCATCTGGTCAAATAAAAAACAAGAGGTATTTGGTGCTTTAATAAGCTATTTTATGTCCAAGCACCTATTTAAGGCAAAAACAAAAAACAAACAAACAAACAAAAAAACCACCAAGATAAAAAGAACAAACGTCTTAAACACTAAAAATTATGTATGTTAACATATACACCAACAGAAAAAGAAGGGTAAAATCTTCAAACTTATTCTTTAAAGGTCTCCTTTGGTCTAAAAAGACTTCTTAATTTCTTTATGCTGTCATGCCAATAGATTTTCATGGACAGGCTAATTGGCAGCAAGGGGGTGGGGTATGTCTGTGTGATTTCATACAATTAAGCAGGCCATTCCTCACTTTGAAAGCTAAAGTTGCCTCGGAAACACTACTGCTTCCATGGTCATCTAATTTCACCTCTTTTGTCCCACAGGGCCAAGCTTTGAGGAGGCATCATTTATTTTCAGGCCTTTCCACTGGGCTTCAGCGATCAACCAGTAATACTGTGGACACACACTTCTAATGGCCTATGTTTTGAAACTGAGTCTAATCTAATGGTGTGGGGCCCAAACTCCTTTTCTAGCACAGCCATTAAAGGATGTAGGTTATTGCTGTTGTCACCATTGATATTTGTCATTGTAATGTAATTAGGGCCCTAAAATGATGCATTACAGCCCTTGGCACAGCTTCTATTAAAATCTTTTCTTCTGCTCACTGAACTGCGACCTGCTTTCTGATGAATAACAGACAGACAGCTTTAGGGTAAGAAGCAGATTCATCAAAGAAGTATTTTTCAGCTTTGGGGAAAGAGGGAAAAAGACAACCTAGGAGGAAAAGCCACAATACACATTTGAATTGCATCTGACCACTTGAAATTCTGATTGCATCTGATGAATCTGGCTTAGACAATATATTTCTAGTCTTTGAATCACATGGTTAATCAGGACTCTAATCTGCTATCCATCAGCCTATGCCAGTTCTCTGGCTTCCAATCAAATTTATAGGTGATGTGGGTCACGCATCCCTGAGCAATGCAGTCACAGATAGCCCATTGAAAAAGGCAAAGATGCTGAAATACTGTGCGTTGTTAGAATTACCGGGAGTTATTATAGCATTGATGCTTTATAGGCACTGCTAAACTACTGCCTTTAACACCCATGATATTCCAAATCAGCATGAATAGTCCTAATAAAAGGACAATTGTTCATGTCACATGACCAAAAAAAAAAAAAAAAAAAACAAAACCCTCGTACTTTGACAAATTCATCAAACAACATCTGACACTTCTATTGCATGTTCTCTGTTCACGAGGGTGTACATTTAAGAAAAGCAGTTGATGGGGCTGGAGAAATGGCTCAACACTTAAAACTGCTTGCTCAAGACCAGGCTTCTGTTCCCAGCACCCACACCTGACAGCTGACAGGGCCGTTAATACTAGTCCTAAGTGATCAGACACCCTTTTCTGTACACACTGGCACGTGCAGATATATCAGGCCCATACAAATAAAATTTCCTTCAAATTTTTAATAAAAACGTAAGTTGAACACATTTTCCCACCCTCAATTCATCATTATTCTATTTCTTTTTACTTTCTTCATATCATATTCCATTCAAAAGATTCAATAAAATGACAATCTTCCCTGCCAAAAACAAACAAACAAACAAACAAACAAACAAACAAAAAGCCATTTGGTTTTTGGCAAAATCCCTCTGAAAAAAGTGACAACAAAAAAGACATTTTATGAAAACCCTGTGACTATGCATTCAACATCTGGTACTGTGTGCTGTCATGCTAGCTCTAGAGAAGGATGGGACAGAAGTGTCACCAGCCATCATGACGAGAGAGACACAGGGGAAATCTCAAGTCACTCACTTTAACTCTTATACACAGGAAAAGATTTTTTTTGCAAAGTAATAAAGCTTTATTTCATTCATTCATTCATTTTGAATTTTTGGGACAGGATCTTGCTGCTACTTAGCTCTGGCTATCTTGGAATTCACTATGTAAACCAAGCTGGATAAAAGTTTTTTTTAAAAAAGTTGCCCATTCACTTCCTCCAACAACAAGAACTGTCTGTGGATACTCAAAGCATACTATATTGAACAATATGAAAGTGTCAATGGCACAACTTTTTTTAAACTTGTCTATACTTCCCTCAGTGAGTTACACTGAAACTAAGTCTCTACTGAATCACTAAAGCAATGTTATCCTGGTTCATGTTTTGAACTCACTTGTATGTCATTTCACTGCATGGTGAAGTGTGCTATAAAGTGTCAATGCACAACTTGGTTAATTGAGCACTTTCAAGTACCCCATTTGTCCTAACAAGGTACATTGGTAGTGCTCATGCAGCAATATGCAGGACAATGTCCTTAAGAGAGAACAACAGTGACCCTGTATCTCATGAAACTATCCCAATCTGTCCTTAAAGATTTTAAGAAAATTTTCTACAAGTATTAAACTGCGCTCCTCCCTCTTACCTTTGAGCTTTCTAAAAGTATTTCTTTAAAGGAAACCTTAGATAGCCACCTATTATTACATTACCTGAACTTTGATATTATATTTAATACTGCTCCACCATCAAGAGGGATCAAGAAAATGCTATATTATACAAGGAAAGATTACTGATCCTTGTACCTAACATTCAGTAAGTTATACAAGGTCAAATCACTGCAGTTTTCAAGTCTGAAAAAACAATGTAACTAATGTTATCAGTTATGCTCAGCTTCTCAGAGAGGAAGGGCAAGAAATACAGAAAGAGGATGAGAGGGTTCAGCAGGAGCAAGCAAGGAAAATTTGCTTCTCTGGTGACTTTATCCTCAGTTTTCACAGAACAGGGTGGAGCTGGTTGAGAACCTGATTACCGGTGCTCAGCAAGCTTCTCTCCTCAACACTTGTCTGCCAGTATCACAGCAAGTATTGTCAGTTACTTTGTTTCTTTTCCTTCCATAAATATACTGGAGCCTTTCAATGCTAATTTACAATTACACATTTTCACACCTAGGCATAGGAATAAATACTCCTTGTGACAACAAGTGGAAATAATATACCTTGATTCTCCAACAGGACTGATTATGATTAAAATGATGTGAGAAATACCCAAAAGGGAAGAATTCTGGATGCAGGAATAAATAAAACCAACTCATAGTCCTTACCAAGGTCTCACAGGGATGTCTGTACTACATATCCATCAAAGCAACAAGACAAGCTATATGTTAGACAGAAAATCATGCCAGATGATTTGGTCATTTCTCCCTGGTCACATCCAGGCATGTCAAACTTGGAGGCCACAGGCCACAATACACACATATCCTAAGACAGCTATGAATGAGGCCCAACACATTTACAGATCATGTTTCGATGCCAAAAAGTTGGACAACACCCTGGTTAGGTTAGACCTTCTTTATCGGTTTTCTTCTTGCTTATCATTTTTTTCAATAGTTCTTCATCTATGTGTACATTCCTGAGTATTTTCCGTTCTTCCTCTCAATAGCACAGTCTTTTATAATGTCTTCATGCTCCCTCTAGTTACCTGAAATTTCAACTATTTGAAGCTATTACTATCAAGACACCCTCTCAGTCCTTTGAATGTTTTCCCACAGTGATGAGTACCCAGTCTGATCAAAATCAAAGTTGTGATTTGTTCCTATTTGCCCAGATACATTATGGCTCTAGTACATTCTTGTTATAGTGCTGAAGGCTATAGATAGCCTGGGCAGGTGAATCACAGCCCTGGCCAGCTTGTATGGAAGGTACTTCAAAAACAGAGGAAGAGATTCTTTCTTAAGTCTGTTCTTATTGACCCTGCTGCCTAAAACAGTCTTTACCAGGCATCCCAGGGCTCATTCCTCACCATCTTGTTAAGTCTCAGTCCATAAAATACCCTCTTAAAGAGACCCTCTTCTCCTACTCATTGACCCACTCCAGCCTTGTGTCTTGGCAACATCTGTCATTAGCTGGAATTATCTGTTTACTAATTACCTGGGAATCTTGGTATAAAGCAGATGGAGTTGGGCCTGAAAAGATAGCCTCTGAACAAACGCAATGATGCTGCTGAGAGATTCTACTGGTCCACAGAAGAGGCAGACCTCACAGAGAATAGCAAAGTTTTAATGCATATGAGCTTGATGAAGGCAGCCATATGGTTAACAAGGACATTCCATGTGGCTGAATATAGAAGACATCTAATGTATCATTTTGTAAATGAAGTATAATCCAGGCCAAGCAGATGGAATTTTATAATATTTTGTAGCATGCAAAAATTGTTATAGAAGAGCTAGAATACAGCAATGTACCAACAATAAAGGACTACCCATCTAGAAGACCTACTCACATTCTAATTTGGTTTGTCTGGCTTCCTGGCACATATCTTTTCTGACATTTAGGAAATCATGTCATTTAAAAAGAATTAGATGTATATATTCTCACTGGACAACAAAAAAAATGCAAATTCATTCTGGATGACTTCTGAATGGTGAGTCAATGATTAAAGTTTCCATTCTGAATTCCTGGCAGGATATGTGATTTAAAAGATTATTTAGAAACAGAATGCAGATGTAGCTTAGCCTCCTTCTAATATTGCTTGTAGCAGATTACTGATCCTTTAGCATTCAGTACATCTGCTAAAGGGTACACACCAGGAGAGCATTTTGTATTCAGAGTTCAGAATAAATTCTAGAACAGTACCTGGAATAAATCAATTTTGGTTAGAACAGTCCATAGACAGGCTTTACTCATGCTGCACCATCACAGGGCTTATAAGAAGTAAAAGAACAGTTCCTAAAAATTCAATGTGCAGAGGGTCAAAGGAACCACACATGCTACAGTATATTCACATCCACCTCATACCTATTAGAACATTGTTTAAAATAGACTGAGAGACAGACCAGAGGAGCCATGGAACAGCTGCAGCACAATACCTCCAGAGAACAGGTGCCTTCATATTAAGGCCAGGAACTGCTTCAATGTTCCTTGTTTCATGAGCCCCAAGCATCAGATAAACTAACTTGTAGTTCTACTTTTTAGTTCCCAAACAAGCTCCTCAACGTACTTGACAAACCTGTTTGAATACTCTTGTTCAATGTTTTAAAAATTAGAAATTTTTTGCCAAGAGAAAACAAATATCTTGCTTAACTTTTGCTTTTTGTTGTTGGAGTGGTATATTCTACCCAAAAGGGGCTCTCACTCAAAACTCCTCATCCAAGCTTCTTTCAAGAGCTCATGCTGAGGTCATCAATCCCTTTTCCCCGAGGGAAGCCATCTGGGATACACTGGCCTAAAAATTAAGCAGCAAAAAGGAAGTCCCATACAACAGATTGAGGTGTCACTTGCCCCAGTAACCATAAAAGCCACAAATGTTCCCTGTAGTCTGGCTTCTAGCTACTTTTATGTGGTGTGCGTGTGCGTGTGTTTTAAATACTCCACAAGGGAAGTTTAGAAAAGTAAAGGTTAAAAACTATTGTTGTCTATTTGTGGCTCTATAATCTAATGCAGTCATTCCTCTGTCTATGTGAGATTTGTGATGGGAGCCTCCACAGACATCAAATCTGAAGATGCTTATTATTCATAAAATAGCAAGGGATTTGAATAGAACCCATACATACTCTCTTGCTATAACACCTAAAAGAATGCAGATACAATATAAATAGCTTTAATGCACTTCACTGTTTAGGAAACAATGATGGACAAACATGTGCTTAGTACAAGCACATTTCTCCCCAAAACACTGAATCTATAGTTGGCTGAACACATATGAATGCAACCATGGACATAGAGGGCTGACTGTATTTCAAGTTACTTTTAAATTACATCATGCATGGAATTTATGATATTTAAACACATGCACCTTAGTAAAGGCCTAAACCATGAATCTACTTTTTACTCATTCAGCAAGTATTTATTAACTGCCTACTTACTATTGTCAGAACTCTTAGGTTCTGAGTGGAGACATGGGTGAAGTGAACAAGACAAAATCCCTGCTGTCCTCAAGTTCAAAGCACAGGGGTAGAGACAAAGACAAATACATAGGCAAACAAAAGAGAATTTCAGGTATTGAAAAGGTATCTACAAAGAAGATACCTTTGGATAGGATAATCAGGAAAAGACAAAAGGAAGTGATTTCAAAGTTGAAACGTGGTCAATAATATCTCCCAAAGCAGGTTCTATACCACACCTTGCAGAAGTTATTAACAAGTACATATGGAAAGTGCTCTCTGACCAGATGGCCACACTCTTTCTAAACAAATTAAACAGCTTTCTTCCCTATTAGATATCTTAAACTATCTCATTTGACAGTATTAGTTTAATATCTTTGGAATGAAATACACAAAAAGCAATACTACTGAAACTTCCTTGACTATGGAACCCTAAAAGCTCTCATAGCAGACAATATTCTCAGGAAACAGCTGGTTAGTGATTTCACAAATCAGACCTCACCCCAGATATATTAGCTCAAAATCTCCAAGAGTAGTACCTACGAATCAGTGTTCCATTTTAAAAATCCTTGTGTAATTCTAATGTACATCTAGGACTGAAACCATTATGCTAGAATACAGTGGAAAGGGGTGCCAGAAGCAGTCTATCTATTGGGGTCTGACTGTGCAGACCTTCAATGCCAAACTCCAGACCTTGAACTTAGCTTGGTAGGCAGCAAGGATCTACCAGGGACCATTTCTAGGAAAGTGGTAGCAAGTTATAAGCATGTTATTTCAATGTCTTTAGGGTTCTAGCCCTCTTCTTGCTACTGACTATATTTAAATGGTTATGGAAAGCAGGGATAACAGACATAAAACATGGAAAGATGGAAGTTGAAAGAATTTTAGAGCAAGAGCAAAATGAATTCTCCAAGCACCTCTAACTTAGGAAATGAAACTATGATTTCAGATATTGGCTTTCACTTTGAGCTAGCAGCTGTGACACACAGTATAGTGAATGCAGAAGGCTCTGCCCCCATGAGGTGTTTACAGTCCACCAAGGAAGAAGATCAAGTAGGAATAAACACAAGAAACCAGGCCTAGTGGTATAGGCTTGTAAACCCAGGTACTAATGAGGCATCATCAGTTCAAAGCCTGTCTAGGCAACAGAGTAAGCTCAAGGCCTGTCTCTGTCTGTGTAGCATAATGAGACACTGTTCCAGGATATAAAGTAATAAGAGGGCTTGGGTTATACAGTTCATTTAGCTCTTTGGTAATGTGCTTGCCTATCATAGGCAGAGTCCAGGGTTCAATTCCCTACTCTGGGGCGGCGCGGGGCGGGGGGGGGGGGGGGGGGGAGAATGGTTAAGCATAGTGGGGAAAATCCTTATATGAGACCTAGTAAGTCCTCAGTCTTTAATAATTGCCTACTACTCTGGCATATTCCAGTCACATCTAAAACAGTAGAAGAACAGATAGGATTTACAAAGCCCATAATATAGTAAATGAGATGGATAGTATTTCTCAATGATTAAGGTAGGAATGTTATCCTGAGGAACCAAGATAAAGTGAGCCTGAAAGATGAAGATTGAGGGGTAGGGCAAGAAAAGACCATTCTAAAGAGGTAGCCTGCCATACAAGCCTAAAGCATTCACAGCACAGGAAAAGCAGTGGCTAGAGAAGTGGTTCAGACAGCCTGCTCCCACCAGGTAAGACCACTTAGACATTGCCTTACTCACAGTGAGTGATCATAAATATGGTGGCAAGGAGTGCTACATCAAGCCACATCAACTATCCTAATAATTAAAGAGAGCCTGGTTTGTGCAGGGTATGTCATTTAATGCTCAGTGCAATGTGAAGAGTTTTACTCTTGTCCCTATTTTAAGGTAAGAACAGTAAAGTGTTAAAGAAATCACCATTATCAGAAAGATAGCCAGAGAGAAAGAAATGGAAGCAGGAACAACAGGGGGCAGATTTTAGAAAACCTGTGGCCTGGATGCATGGTGTAGCTAATGAATACGAAGGAAGCACAAAGCTCTTGTCCTCCCTCTGAGGACTTCCTGCCTGCAGAAACTGGGTAGACAGGTTAGCTGACTTCCTTACATAAGCTCTCTGGACCTCAAGCAGGCTTGTGGAGGAGGATAACATTTGGAAACATATTGGGTTTAACTACCTATGAGACACTCAAAGGAGAAAGACAACAAAAGGAAGGCAAAGCTCATCTACTTAACAGTGAATCAGATAAAGCATCCAGAGAGGAGAATAAACCATACTGAGAATACTGGCAGATTTTCCCTGCCCCTAAATATGACCCAATACCAGAAATGCAGGGACAGCAAAGGCTACCAGTAAAGACAGTCAAGAAGCAAGCCAACAGAGCCTCTGGCACCAAGGTCTAATGAACAATAATGGTAAGCAGAGTGACAATAAGGCAAGAAGACACAGTGCATGGACAGAACCATGTGTGGCTGGACTGGATTTGGACAACAGAGGATTTTATGAAACAAAAAAGAAAGCCTGAATGTACATGCACACCAAGGTAGACAAATTTAAGGCCTTTGTCAAGGTTTGTTTTGGAGTATAGTTACCACAAGGGATGGAAACAACTCAGCCTAAAGTAACTATAACATTTTGAAAACACAGCAGATACAAATCATCAGCTATGAATTCCCAGATCTGCAGGTGACTTTCTAATTAGTAATCTAACTGAGCCATGACTAAGCAAATTCCCAAGTGATCCCAAACTCCACTTCCACACTTTGAAATGAGAAGAGTCGCCCTAGATATGAATGGCAGAAGTACCTATGTGGCCTAATGTAGGAATAAAAATCCATTGCTTTAAAACTGGGATAGATAGTACACCAAATTGAGTGGCTATGTTGTTAGGTGTTGACTGAAGCTCAAGGTTTTTTTTTTTATTCTCAATTAAGCAAGAATCCCCCACTAGTTTACACTACACTGGGGAAAGGCTGCAGAGCTCAAGAGGAGGCTATGGAAAGATCTAAGGTAGCAGAAGATATCAGACCCTCTGGTACAGTAACAAGGGAGAGACAAGTGCTTCCTCAATTGACGAAGAGTGAGGTTGCAAGCCAGCTCCAGAAAATTTGCTGTCTCTCCACTTTGATACACTGCATGTTGACTTATATTCCAGTACAAGCTCCTTATCTCATTGCTGTTTTATTAAATGTCCACAGAGCTGCCAAAGTCCACGGACCATGCTCTGGGTAACTCTACTCCACAGTAACAGTCCTAAATCCCAACCTGTGGCTTCTTCAGCCTTAAATTCTAGTCTACGCGTCTTCATGGCAGCAAGAGTCTCCAACGCAACCCTAAGAAATAAAACATTTCTTACCTTCCTTCATGGCTTAGAGAAGCTAAATGGCCACAGCTATAAAACTACTTAGGAACCAAATAAGTGAAGTCATTCAGGGGTCTTCCTACTAGATCTCACTGCCCACTAGTATGGGGTTAAACCACAAATTATAAATAGTATTTTCTTACTGAATACTATGAGACACTGAAAATAACATGAAATTTAAGATTAGAATAGCCAGCAAGAGACTGGAACTAGCATGAATGTACTTCAGCTTAAGTATGTTTGAACTTCTGCAATAAAATGTACTTTTAAGTTGATGTGCAAAACTTCTATTTAATAAATTCTCCAAAATGATTCTTTTTGATTACTTACCCCAGAATGATTCTAAGAATTTAGAGGTCAATCTAGGAAATATACCAAAATGGAAAGGGTGTTTAGAAGTCACAGTTTAGTAGTACAGGGTCTTAGTGAACAAAGAAGGGGAGGAAAAAAAAAAAAAAAACGAAAAAACAAACAAACAAAAAAAAACCCACTACATTCTCTGTAGCAATGTAACAGTCCACCAGCTGGTCAGAGTCAGGGCTCTGAGCACCAAGCTATATACAAAGTAAGGATCTACAGGGAACTGCCTCTAAGACCTCTAGGGTACGAACAATCACAGGTGTTCAAGTCTCTTCTATAAAAGGATCTAGTATTTACATATGAGCTATGCACACCCTCCTATATACTCTAACTCATCTCTAGATTACTTAAAACATCTAATGCAATGTAAGTGTGGTGTGAGTAGCAGTTATACTTTATTGTTTAGGGAACAGTGGAAAGATAAAGATATCTATGTATAATCAGTACCAACAAGTCTTTTCTTAAATAATTTTTATCAAGTTACCTAATGATAGACTTTTTAGACACTTTAAAATGAAATAGAAACTCACTATTTCATGTGTGAAACCTGAATAGTGAATTCACTGAGGGACATAGCTTTACCACTCAGTGTATAGAGGGAGACTACGCAGTCCCTGTCTTCAGCCTTTGCCTGGCCCACAGTACCTTCTTTAGCTTGCTGAAATTCTGTTAATATTTAATTTTCTTTAACATTACTTTTTATAGTAAGAGCAAAGCATCTAGAAGCATGGAGCCCATGCTGAGCACACCCAGGAAAACATTTCTACCACCATTGTTGATGATTATGTCATTACACTCAATTGGCCCCAAATTAACACTAGCTCTATGTAGTGTGATAGAAATTTAAAGCTGTGGTCAGATTTGAAGACATTCCACACCCCAAAGCAATGTATGTTTCTGACAGTTACAGCAGACAACATGACAAAGCAGTAAAACCACACACACACCCACTTCGGACTACATCTGCAGCTTCGGGCCACCAAGCACGATTTTGGTTTACCAAAATGTTTTCTGTGGGCTTCCCAATTTCACGTGTGTTCAACTGTTCTTGCTACCACTGCTATTCTCACGCGACGACAGAAGCTTCAGCAGGACCAATGGGTACAGGAACACTTTAAAATATAATGCCTGCCCCATAGTGAGGGGAGGGGCTAGACACACACATAATTTATGTTTATCATAACTCTTGTGTTTAGTGCATTAGGAACATAATAAAAAACAGAAATATTGTTTCTTTTGAAACATAGTTCTGCACGCAAATTTAAACTCAGCTTCATATTTACTAAAGACTTCATAACACAAAAAGGAATCACCTATCTGGGATTGTTAGTCAAAGAATATAAGAATTTAAAAACGAAAACAAAAACACAAACAAAAAAACCTATACTGACATTCAGAATCTCTCTAAAGAGGAAAAAGTTAAAACTGAAATTATTTAAAATCCATTCTATCAATATAATAATTATGCCAACAATCACAAAAAAGTGATGATTCACAACAACTTATAAAGTCACCCAGTGGCCAAATGCTTTCCCTAAAAGGAAATGTTCCACAAACCACTGTCCACAAGGGATTGCCCAGCTAACACTCTTGTGGTCTGGGTACAGAATACAAGCACTAACAGTAGAATCCTGGAAGTCTAGGCAAGAGCATAGATTCAGCACCAGGAGAAATGAAAAACAAACTCTTCCTTTCCCTCTCTTCCTTTCCCACCTTCTTTCCTAGACATTCACACTATAATACACCTGACACCAGATTTTCCCTATTCAATGTCTCTCTGCTAATGTCCCCATGTTTATCCCACCTTGTTTGTGGAGGACAGTGTGTTGGGGCCTTCTGCAAATTTACCTTAACTATACCTACACTAACTCTACTTACCTTACCATAACTATGACTACAATACCACATGGTTCCCTCCTCTCTTGTCCTACTACTGCTCCTCTAACTCAGACCCAACCTCCTCAATGCTGTCTCTCTATTCACATGGCTACAATCAACATTCACTAATTTGCTCTTGGACCTCAAGCTAGGTGCAGAGAAGAACATACCAATAAAACAGATGTGGTCCTGGGCTTTCATGTGACTGTCTCTTTGCTTCCTTCAACAGTCCAAGCACTCTTTCCAGCATGTGAGGCCTTCAATAATCGCATCCTAAACCAACTCCTAGTACTGTCTACACTGGAAATGCTAACCACAGCCTGAACATGCACAAAACATTCTTGATTCTGGGGCTCCCACTTATAATCTTCCCCACTCTGTTCTCCCTGCCTAAGGAGTCTTTGCTCCTTAAAATTCATCTACCACCTTCCATAATAGCACCCTAATAGTTCCAGAACCAGAAAAATGACCCCTCTCCATTTTCTATCACAAGCATCTCCACTGTACTGTTTACATTTAGGAGGCAAGCCTTCTTACCTCTTATAACCCCATAGGTCTCAAAGCACCATCTAAGTGGCAGTATGAGGCTAAGTAACTGTTGTTTGATAAAAATATAAAAGCCATCACAGCTTTGATGTGCCAAGGACTACAATCTCTTATCAAATAACCCTTCCAACAAAGGAATAATGTAACTCCACAAAGCTAGTTTTTTTTTTCATGTTTGCAAATTACAATCTTAACTTTTACAAATTCAATCCTAGATACTTAGATTTAAGAAGCTATATCAATTTATAAAGATGGCTTCTGAGTATTCCCTAAGCAATACAATATAGCAACTACTTATACAGTCCTTACACTGTATTATGTATTTTAAGTAATCACAAGATGGTTTGAGGTACACAGGAAGATGTACATAATCACATGTAGGTAATAGTGAACCTCAAATAAATAAAAAGAAAACAGTAAAAGTATGGAATGTCAAATACTGAAGGGGACTGAAAAGTGTAATTTGGAGGCAGGGATGTGCATTATCTTACCAAATCACATCCCCAACTGAAACAAAACAAGACAAAAACCCTTCAAGCTCTTGTTTAAAGTAATAAAAAATTCTATTCATTCCACCTCTATCTGGTTAAAGCAAGCAGAACCCAACCAGACCAGCTAGATCAAACATTTGAAAATGAGGGTTTTATACAGAAATGTGCTGTCTGACTCAGCTCCGTCCAAATTCACCACTCCTGTTAGAGCTGCAATGCTCATTCTATATAGCACAACCTAGAAAAGGCCTTTTACTTAAGGTATTCTGGAACTTTTAAACCACAATTTCTCCATCAAGAACCTTAAATAAGCACTCCCAACCCCATAAAAGTTAAAACAATAGAGTAGCTATGAAATTGTTACTTTTTATTGGTCATTTTAGGTTAAGTGTAATTTAAGTCTCCCACATTCTCAGCACAATACAGTAGAATTTACAGAAGAGAGAAAAAAGTAAGAAGTCAGAAGTTTTCTGGGCAGTGCAGTATCATAGTTGCATGCCAGCCTGATCTACAGAGCAAGTTCCAGGACAACCAAGGATACATAGAGAAACCCTGTGGAGGGTGGGGTGATAGCTCACGAGCTCACGGATTATGTGTCTTAGTTACGGTTACTATTGCTGTGATGAAACACCATGACCAAAAGCAACTTGGAGAGGAAAGGGTTCATTTCACTCACAGTTCCATACAACAGTTTATCATCAAAGCAGTGAGGGTAAAAAGTCAAGTAGGGCAGGAACATGTATGCAAGAATTGATGCAGAGGCCACGGAAGGATGCTGCTTACTGGCTTGCTCATCATGGCTTGTCCAGCACCTTGGCTTATAGCACCTCGATCACCAGCCCAAGGGTGGCATCACCCACAATGGGCTGGGCCCTCCTCCATCACTAATAAAGAAATGCCCTATAGCCAGATCTTATGGAAGCATTTTCTCAGTTGAGGTTCCCTCCTTTCAGATAACTCTAGTTTGTGTCAAGTTGATATTTACACCATGTTTTAGACTTAACTATTTAGAGAAAACTCAGGACTCCATTTCATTTCATTAGGACTGGAAAAAGTCAACCACAATGTATTTTGTCCGAAGCAGAACTTAAGTGAAAGAACAGAAGGACTATTTTGCAGCAAGATGTGTTCTGATACCTCTGCTAGGGCAAATAAAGCAAAGGGGGGTCCACTGGATTCTCAGCTGGCCCAATCTACAATACTTATCTTGGTACTATCCAGGCTGGCATCCCAATCTTTCTGAAAATTACCTAGAAAAGAGTAACAGTAATTCTAGTGCCTTCTAAGGGCCTCAGATAATACTGACCATCCAGTATTGTCCATGAAAAAACATTCTGTCTTGCATAATAACAACATAACAACCATCTAGATATTTTTCATAGAAATCAAGAATTCAACAAGAAACTGAAGAGTAAAAGGTCTCCACTCTTGAAATATTTTATTACCTTCCTTTCTTTATGAAAACAATGATTATAAAAAAAGATCATGTAATATAATGTCTCATTCAAAACCTGATAAAACTCACATCAACTCCACTGTTTACCATCATGGGAAAAAGAGGAGAAAAGACTCAAGACAAGTAGAGTTTGAAGGACTCTTCAGCAGTCACTCAAGGTTGATTCTTGGCCTATACTCTTACTCAAAGAAACCATAATGTGCCCAAACATAAAAATGCAACAGAATTAATACTTTATACTCTCTGGAGCTGTTTCTTAACCCTAACACTACTGAAATTTTAGGGTGGATACTGTTTGTTGTAGGGAGTGTCATGTACACTACATGATACTCAGCAGGATCCGGCCTCAACCCACTAGAAGCTAGTGGTACCACTAAGTTGTAGCAACCTCAAGTATCACCAAATGTCTCCTGGAGAAAAGCCTTAGTTTGAGACTCCTGCTCCAGAGCAGGAGCTCTTGAATTTTTGTTTGAATCCCAGTTTTCTTTCCAGATCAGTAACTACTCTGGGGGGGGGGGGGGGGGGAGGAAGGATACAATTAACGTTTAAGTGCCAACAACCCCCATCCCATCCTCACTCTAGACAATCAAAAGTTCTGCAGTCATCTAGCCATTCTCACATGTTTAAAAGGAAAAAAAAGTACTATGCTGGCACTATGCTTTCTTTTGTTAGAAATCTCAACTTCAAAACAAAAAATATCTAGAGTCTGTGATCATCAGGCAAAACCAGCTGTAGGATCTTTAAAAAGGGGGGGGGGGAGGAAGAAAGAGAGAGAAACAAAGAAAAGGGTAGATCCACTAATTTAGCACACTTATTTGCAAAAAATAAAAAACACCCTCATCAGATTATCACTTGT
This sequence comes from Onychomys torridus, assembly GCF_903995425.1. NCBI lineage: Eukaryota > Metazoa > Chordata > Mammalia > Rodentia > Cricetidae > Onychomys > Onychomys torridus. Next base: position 132,979,468 of record NC_050443.1, read on the forward strand.
AATATTCAAGCCTGTCGTATATAGAGCACAACAGCAGTCTATCAGGCACATAAAAAAAAGAAAAACTTACATGAAAGGTTCACTGAAGATGCAGGCAGTGGTTCAGAATTTCAGCTCTGAAGCCAGATTTCCTGGACCTAAATACTAATCCTGCAACCTACCAGCTGCACATCCCTTATATCTTGGTTTCAAGCACAATGAGGATATCTCGACCCCTTTCTCAAAAAGGGGAAAACTAAATTAAGACATCAGAATAAACTGCTGCATCCTGGTACCCATGAGGTACTCAGTCAACCTGGATTTATGATCAATGATGACTAATGAAAATCTCTCCAAATGTACACAGTCACTTTATATAGAACTCTTGCCCTAGAAAAAGGACTGTTATTATGATGTGGCCATAACTGCTCAAAAAAGCTAAACAAAATAGTCCATACCACAGTAGATGGTTCTAGATCATGAATGCTTGACAACAAATTATTAGAACTGCCTACAATATCCTAACATTGTTCAGACAGAGTTTCTACCAAAAGCATAATAAGCACAATAAAAACAATTGTATTTCCTCTTACATAACATTATCTTAAACCTTTTACTTTCTGAAATGTCATCATACAATACAGAATTAAAAGATAACTTAGGGGCTGAAGAGATGGCAGTAATTAAGGGCACTGGATGATTTTTCTTCCAGAGGACACAGATCCAATTTGTAGAACCCACATGGTGGCTCAAAACCATATGGAACTCTAGTTCTAAGGGATATGACACCCTCATCACCTCTATGGGTACTTCATGCACACAGTGCATAGACATACATGCAAGCAAAACACTCACATACAATAATTTTAAAACTTAAAAAATTAATAATAGAGGATAATTAACCAATTCTACCTTTTATCTCATCTTGTCTGTAGTAGTAAGAACTGAATCCAAGCCTTACACATTAGGTAAGCAAGTATTCTTAACTTCCAGCTCCCTACGTCCAACCCTATTTTGTTAAAACCACCAGTCTCCAGGTGCAGAGACTTCTGAAAGAACTGGGCTACTCTAACCTCTGATTGCCTATTTGCTCATCATAAAGGTATGTTTTCCCTAGGAGCTCAGAAACAAAGAAAACATGGGTGGCCGATACTCAGTATAAGGGATGATGCAGAATATACATGAAAAAATAATAAGTTAAGCCATTCTCTTAGCTATTCCATCATACACTCATTTGTTTTCTTTGCTGGGTTCAAGGCATTATTTTAAGTGTCAGGGGCATAGCAATAAGTAAAACACATTCTTCCTTTCTCAGGCTTTATACTGTTAACAAAAGAAGCTGATCTCTACTAAATTTTTAATTCCAAAGCCAAAATTAAACATTTCTCTATTATTTACCATTAAGTCATTTGCTTAAAATGATAAGCTCATTGTTAACAAATTGAATAGTCCAAACCTTTCCTAAGTAAAGATTCCTGATGGAAAAAGGTACAAATGCTCTAAGGATCTGAACTGTCCAGCTCACTGTCAGCCACATCCTTCCCAAGTGCCATAAAATAAACCTCAGCTAGAGACAGACGTCTACACTGACTTCAGAAGTCAGGAGGCTAGTTATACAACAGGTAATAAACTCTTACATATCCCCTTTGCACACTGATCCTTGGAAGAAATTATTACAGATCACATTGTAATTCATACAATTTTGTATTCGAAACAGTATATGCCAAAGGAAAAATACAAAACCTGGCACTTTAAATCAGCTCTTGTACATTTTAATTTACATATCTGACAATAGCTGCTCTAAGTCTGCATGAACATTATTACTTCAGCCTGAACACTGATCCTAAGAGAATTAAAACACTCCAAACCATCTACTAATTAACTGTGGAACTTTGTTACCTAACATCTGTTTTAGTTTACTAATGGACAGGATAGGGATAGTTTTGACACTGCTGAGGCTTAAATGAAAGATGGAAAAAGCATCTTGCAAAATATGAAGTACTATTTAAACATACATATCTTGGACTAACAGGCAGTTATGAATTTAAGAAACTAAAGAGACAATTTTACAAGAACTTTCTGGGCTGAATGCAGCTCAGTCTCAGGGCACCTGCCTACAATATGCAAGGCCTCAGTTACATATCCAGAACCAAAACAAAATGACTGGCAGACTCCACTGCAGTTATTTAAACTCTCTATACATCTCTGCTGTGTCACATTGTGTGTTGCAAAGTTGAAATAAATAACACTAATGCTATAATTTTATGTTACTAAGAAAAGTAAAGATTACCTCCACACTAAATTATGGACACTTGCTTACTATTAGAATTATTACTCTCTCAACAATACTATGCCATCTCACTACCTCAGCTATCATCATCTCTAAAGTTCCCCAGCCCTCTGAAAGAGCTAGATGACTCGAGAGAAAGTTAGCCAAACATACCACAGCACAGTTAAGATCAACACACATTCAAGTCACACGTACACAGTTATTAATAGTACAATTTTTCAAATATATACTGACTAATAAGAATGGTGTTCAAAGTGAATTTTAAATTCAGTTAGAAATGATTTGTTTTCAACTTTAAAAGACTCAGCACACCAAAATACATATATTCTACTTTAACTGTTCTTATTCCTGAACCTCGTGTTCAGCTGTTTTCACTTCCTCTTTCTACAGGTCATTTTCCTACAAACTTCACTAGTAAGTTCAGCACTGGTTGTCTATATCCTGCAACCCAAATATACCTGAAATAATACTAATTGCACAGAGGCTTAGCTACTATCCAAACAGAAGTGTTCTCTCCTTCAGCAGCCCACTATCCCATGAGCACCAGCACATCTCAGTGGCAGTGTGCTGCAGAAAGCAATGCTAAAAGTGGAGCTTACAAGGTAACTGGGAAGGGAAATGGCCAATAAACAAGTGTGTGCCTAGAACAGCCTGTTTGTGTGGCATGGTTCAGGAATGAGGGAGCAGCCAGTTTGATTAAACACTTTGCTAAAAGTGGATCTTAGCTTTAGATTTCAATTTGCTGATCCCAGACTCTTTCTGGGCAGGGCAGTGACACTGAAGGGTGGAGGGAAGGGGGAACAGTTGAACTTCAGGCACAAGCACACAGATCAGATCTCTCTCACTAAAGATGACAGTGTAATACTCATGGTCTGCCACCTGCAGTACCTTACTGATCTTGTTGCAGGAAGCCAAGAACATCACAGAAACAAGCATAGTATTTGTTATTTGAAAATGGTCTAGGCAATAATGAGAACTCTAGAAGGGAAGTTCAGAAACTTTCTATTTCCCCTTCAACCAGTGGCTCTCCTATGTGACCTCAGGCCTATTCACTGACCTTTATGAACTCTGGTATCCCCACCCATGCGCTGATCCTTCCTGACTGTCACACTAGGCTAGTCTCTTAAGCCCTTAAGCTTTAGTGTCATCTGTTAAAGGAGGCCAGAGGAATGACACTGCTTGGCAAACTGTAGGGAACATTACTGACAGAAGCTCCTTAAACAGACAGAGATCCAAGCTTGCTACCTGCTTTTGGGAACATCAGGAAGACTGAGGTGAACATGTAAAATGCCTTAAGCTCTCTGCAAAGAAAGGTATCACACAGTACTAGTATTTTTAATTTCCAATTTCTTTCCAGTTGTATTTCCAGGCCTTTCTAAGATCTACAACTAAAAGAACCTACAGACCTTCAGAAGCAGAATGTGGAGATGAAAAGAAAACCAGGTATGGAGGCTCACACCTATAATCTCAGCATTCAGAAGCATGAGACTGGGGGATTATGAATTTAAGTCTGGTCTAGGCTACACAGTGAGACCCTGTCTCAAAAGAAACAAGTAGCAGAGTCAAGGAATCACTGCCAGTTTCCCTCCCATCATCTAACTTGCCTAGATGAGCACAGCTACAAGGGAAGGTTCTGCAGAGTTCTGAATGCCCTGCAGCCAGCCAACACTTGTGGGCTATCTGTAGACTGTGTGAAAAAGTATTGCTGTGATTGATGTAACAAAACACCGAACAGCCAATAGCGAGGCAGGAGGTATAGGCCATACTTCAGCGAGAACTCTGAGAGGAAGAAAGGAGACACAGAGCAAGCAGGATGTGCGAGAGGAAAGGTAAAAGCTATAAGTCATGTGGTAGAACATAGATTAATATAAATGGGTTAAGTTATAAGAGCTAGTTAGGAACAAGCCTAAGCTATAGGCTGTGCTTTCATAAATAATAAAAAGCCTCCATGTCATTATTTGGGAGCTGGCAGGACAGAGAAAAACTCATTACAAATGCTGGATGAAGGTAAGTTATGCCTTTGTTCTGAGATGCAGATTCCTTACACAACACAAATCCTTGTGTATTTATGAGCAAAAATAATCCTCCAAAGATGACAAGATAACCCATCTCCCAGAGGACAGAGTTCCTAAAGGGTGTTCCAGAGTTTTACCATTGTGTTTCTTTGACAAATCAGCTAAGAAAATATATACTGTGCCCATCAGTCCCCCTGGATGGAGCACAGGTTACACACTGCAGTTTTCTGAAGGTAAGTATTGGCTTTATGATATAGAAATAGCAAGAGCCTGGCATCAATGCTATGGGTCACTTCCAATGAAAACAGAGGAGGTATACTGATTTGCGGTGATGAAGGCCAGCTAAATCCCTCCTTTCAGACAGAAAGCAACTCCCACTTACAGCTGTTACTAAGTCAAAGTCAAAGCAGCTCTATCTTTCACTTTGGCTAAGACTTCTAAGGCCTTCCTCCTTAGTCTAATAATTTCACAAACTGTCTTCAGTGTACAGACTTTGACCAAGTCCTAAACCTTACAAACTGTCATCACCAGTATAAATCAGTGTCTATGCCTAAATGTGCTGTCTCCCTACTTTTTCCCAATAGCCCTGTGTGCAAAAATGATAACTTGGACTGTATGGGACCACTAATAGCACTTCTCCATTACCAAAATGAAGTAGAGTTTTTTTCCATTTTTCTAAAAATTTTCAATTGTGTTTGTGTGTGTGTGTGTGTGTGTGTGTGTGTATGTGTGTGTGTGTCTGTGCACGCACGCGCGCACACATGCGCGTACACAGAGATAACATAAGAAGCAGATAACCAGAGGCCAGAAGATAGGGTCATATGCCCTGGAGCTGGAGTTACATATAGTTGTGAGCTACTTGATGTGGGTGCTGGGCACAGAGCTCCAGTCCTCTGCAAGAACAGTATGTACTCTTAACCACTGTGCCATCTCTCCAGCCCCCTTTTTATTGTTATATTTTGAGTCAGTATGTAGCCCAGTCTGGCCTGGAATTCACAATGTAGAACAGACTGACCTCAACTGATGAAAATTTGTGTGCTTCTGCCTCTAGAATTTTTTAAAGGTGGTATGAAGAATGATAAAGGAAAGTACCTTTTAGAAATCATATCTCTTTTTCCCTCTCTAGCCAACAAAAGCATTATTATACCAAAGTCAGAACCCTGGCTATCAAATATGAAAGGCAATAAAAGTTTCCCACTAAAAGCAAATATAAAGAACTTCTAAATGTTTAACATGTAATTACCAACTCCTTTTTAGCAATTCTGTAGGACAAAGAAAAAAGTAAAAATGTATCAATGAGCTTTCACTGAGGCTGAAGAAGCATTCAAGATGCAGTCTTGTCTAGCTCATTATTCCAACACAGCTCAGAGCTATACTGCCTATAAATACAAACAAATTTGCCAATCAGAGATTGAGGGGCAATGAGTAAGTAAATTTCTTTGAATGTTACAAAGAAATTCTCAACAGGAAAAGCAAAACATCTGTCTTCATTTAAAAGTTTGTGTGTGATTTCCTGAATCTAAGAACCTCTTTCTGAACAACAAAGAGGCCACAAAACATCACATTTTCCCCTCCCAGCTTCCCCCTTCAGAAACCCCAAGGTGATGATTAACAAACAGCCCCCTTGTCTTCAGACAGTCTAAGAAGCCACAGGAAAAGATAAATTAAACAGAAGAACCCCGTAAGTAAACACGAAACAGGCTGCCTGGGGAGAAAACAAAACTTCCTTACAGTGTAGCTCTCTTTGCTGACTAGTGGGAGACCAGGGGAAAGCTACCTGGACCTCTCACCAACTGAGACAGCCTACTGGACAGAGAGCCCATCCTGAATAGTTTCAGCATTGGACTCCAGGCAGCTGCAAAGACTACTGAAGGGGTTCTGGGTGGAAGTACAAAGTTCAGGGGCTCAAGGGCAAAAGAGAAGACTATTCTAGCAGCCAGGAGTGTCTCCATTTCAGCAATGAGCTCGGGACTGAATCTCTAACTCATGGCTAATTCATTTCCTAACAGGGCAGCCTCCCAGGCTACCATTCCAACCTACCACCAATTACTATATCACCATGTGCAGATCTGACCCTACTTAATCACCCTTTGATTGGACATAATCCTTTTCTTAGGATCTTTATAAGAATTAAAGAATTTTGGCAGCATGCCCAGGTCTTTGGTAAGCACATGCCAGATATATAATAAACATTCTCTTCCATTGGAAGGAAACTCTTAATTCCACCCAACGATCACTACTTAAGGTAAAAAAAGAGGGGGAAAAAAAGAAAGAAAAAAGAAAACAACCACCACAAATATTTTTCTATGGTGCCTCAAAACCAAAAAAATCTAACATAAAAAAGAAAAAAGGAGGAACCCACAGAATTCAGAAAATAGCCTCCTTAACACCTATACACACCTTCGTGGGTTAAATTTCACCTTCTGGATCCTCTTGCTGAGCAAAAACACTTCACTGGGGTCTTGCCCAAGAAGCTCCCACCTGGTATTAACTACCACAATCCTAGATCTTCTGGTAATTTTGAGAAGAAAATAATTTTAAATTTACATATTTAGATTTACCACACAGGAGTAAAGCTGGCCCTTACTCCAGAACATCCAAATCAAAGAGGTAAGTAATAGAGAAAACACAACCCAAAAACCTCTATTCCATTAATATTAATCACAAAATACTATCAGTGATCAGTAATCTTAAAACAAGAACACAAGAACAAAAATGAGCTTCCATTCTCTTCTCTTCTTTCCTCCTGGAATTTATGTACAAGCATCAAAATTTCACTTGCTTATCTCTTTAAAACCTCCCAGCCCAGTATGCAGCCTTATTCAGACATTCTAGATCATTTCCTAATGGGTATAAAACAGAAGAAAGTTGTGTAAGCAAAATTTTTATTGGTTTATTAGCTATTTTCAAAAACCTCATTTTTGATAATGTTTCCATTTTACACCATGCATTTCAGAATAGCCACGATTTAAAAATTTTATTTCTATCTACATACTGATACCTGTTTCGCCAAGCATTCTTTCAAATTGAAATATATACAAGACATACAAGAAATTGGTAATACCCCCCCCACAAAGTTATCTTGAGAAATCTGCTCTGAACAGAACTTTAAATAAATTGACTTCTACTGTAAGCACTGTCCCCAAATAAACTGACTGCATCCTAGAATCAAGTGCACTCAAGGCAGGAATGTCAAGCCAGTTATATATTACTTCAACCTCACTAAATCTCCCCTTATTCTCCAAATCCTAGGCTGCTTTCTAAAATAGTTCACTAAAAAGCACCAACCTAATTAACAACTGCTTCCTCTGCAACAGTGGCCTTGATTTCACTTATTTACACATTAACTGCAGCCTCCTTTTGGCCAAGCCAGTCTATTCTCTGTACCATGCCGAGCCTTTTATCTGCCCTGGACAGCATTTTCTCCAGCAGATGAAGTAGATGCCGATTGATTTGCTGTCGAGCATGGTAAATTAATAGCAACAAATTGCTGAGGGCCCGTCTCGCTGCTCCACCATGCTTCGGCAGTTTTGCTTTATTTGCTCCATGATGGGCAGCAGTCGGCCTCTTCAAGTCAATTTCTTCTTAACAACCTGCAATACTTTTCAATGGTGAAAATAGAGCTGTTCCTTGTAAGTCAGAAATCAATATCCTATTGCCCTTAGAAAATGCTAAACAAGCAGTATTGGCAATCCACTTGGTACTAGAGGGTATCAGATATAATGCAAATCTATACTGCCTCCCTCCTTGTAGTTATTACAGTTTGCTAAAAGGTTCCTAATGTCATTTATCATCATTTACCATTGACCAAAGAGGCTATGATTATGATATCCTATCAGTTGGCAAGGCCTTTCATTTCTAGTCAATTAATATTTTAGCAGCACTCAAATGGTTGTGGTCCAAATCTTATAATGAAATTTGCATGGCTTGGAAAGAAATAAGAATTTTGTAGCTTTAAAGGAAAAAAAATTACATATAAGAATATGCACATACAACAAACACTTTTCATATAATTGTACAAGTTTCACTTTAGATTTTAGGTGCCAGATTCCAAAGGTTTTCTGATGATTTTTAAAATTCAAGTACTAAGCAAATAAATTTTAGAAGAGATCTTCAAATTACAAAATCCCAAGATACTGTGATTCTCATCCCCCACTCCTTTCACATCACAGTATTTCACATCACCTATTTCATTTCTACAGGTTGAATTCACACATCAATGGCTCCTACTCTACATTCAATATCCACATTTCAGAGTGGCAACAGGCAGAATCTGATTCCATTAGAGAGGAATTCTTCAATTATAGTACTGCAGGCGAAGGATTTGAACAAGCAGCATCTAATGGTGGTATCAAATGTACACACTTCCCTATCTGCCCAGGGTCACTGACCCAACAAAGCCGTACTATAATAAAGAAGGATCAGAAGAAAGTAACAAGAACCCTGGTCCAACCATCCTGTCTAAAGCAAAAAACAAAGCCCTGCAGACAGGGAAATTCTTGAAGAATCAACTTTCTTTCATTTTTGAAAAACTCCATTTTGAAGACATCACAATGAATTCCATGCCATTTCTAACCAGGTCCTAATTATCAACCCCATTTTCATACTAAAACTGAAGACAATGGAAAAGTATTAATTCCCACTGTGGCCTAGAAGACTCTACTTAAACTACTCTGGGTTTTTTTTTTCCCCAGTTTCATCTGTTCAGCTTTATCAATTCTACTAAAGATTACCAAAAATTACATTCATATTTTATGCTCCAATTCCATGTCATGTCACAGAGTTCCCCCTTTTTAAAAAAAAAAATCCACTAATTTTACCAGACTAATGCTATTTACTCAGTTACCAAAATTTAAATTAATTATGTTCTCAAACATAATTGTTAAAAATTGGCAACATTACGCAGGCTTAATTAAGATTAAATCCAATTTACTAAATGTACTTTAATTGGTACTAATTACATTAGCTTTCATTTCAGAATGACAAATTCCCCATAGGTTTCATTTTATGGTTCTCCATCAGAATCAACCCAGGGCAACTGATGATGAGCATCACCAAACAGGAGGGGGGGATGGGGACCCTCACTGCTTCCTACTAGCATCCTTTTATCCATTTGCTAAGTCACAGATTCATGGATACTTCAAACCTTCATTTTCTGTACCAGTGAAAAATTTCCCTAAAAATACTCTGAGGGCTAGCTACAGCCAAGACAAACAGGAACACAGGAATGTTAACAACAACAACAAAAATATGCACAAAGGTTTCAAATATCGGGGCCACCAATTACTAGGGTACTTCTGAGGCCTCCTGGGACTCCTACTCTTGAACCCTTGAGACACAAATCTAATAAGTGAATAAGCCTAAACCGATCTTGAGAAATAGGCCCAATTATGCCTCGGGGCAACTTCCTTGCATTATTGCTGCTTTCCATTACAAGGATATCCAGCGGGGTGCATCTGGAAGAGAGGCTAAGAGAAACTAAGGCTGTCTGCCTAGGAAAACAAATAAAGACAGATATGCCTCTGTGCTTAAGGGGGAAAAAGAAAGAAAATATAATAAGTAGGTGGTTTGCAGGGCTGTCTGTATTTCATAATGTGATAAACTGCCCTCGGGATGCTTGATATGATTGAATTCAAAAGCAAGAAGGGAAAAAGGCAAAGTGTACTCTTCTCAATTTTAAATGGATGGCATTTGAGGCCAGCTGGACAAGAAGTTGACAAAATTTATAGTCATATGAAATGTGTAAAATTAAGGGATCTCTTATATATACCCAGCACCAAAATAAGAAACACATACAGCTACGTGACACAAGAAGATCCAGAAACTAAGTGGTCAGGGTAAGGCAAAGTATAGAAAAGGAGGAGATAAAGGGGCATTAATCCAGTTCACTCTTTAAGGAGAAACTAACGTGTGTGTGGGGGGGGGGGGGGGGGAGGGGGTTCATAAAAACCAAAAAAAAAAAAAAAAAGTGTGTGCAAGATCCAAACTATGTAAGCAGTAACAGTATTCCTGTGAGGTAGAGCTAAAGGGAATCCACACATAAAGCTGGATACATTTTGCTTACTAACAGAAACAGAAACGGTGAAGATCCTAAAATGAAAATTTAAATATGTGCCATTCAAACTACATGTATATATTAGTATTATCATATATAATATGCTAACATTAGCATAACCAAATAGCATACAGAGTAAGACAGAACTTGAAGTAAAGTTTTCAATGTAAATAATGTTGTAATTTTTTGCAACTTGATTTTTCCAAATAATATCTGATTGCCTTTACTGCCTAAAAGTCATCTTTTAAGGAACTACTAATATGAGGACATTCCTGCCATGTGGTGAACAACTGTCAAAAAGGATTCTTGCAGCTGATGACAGGTGGTCATCTCACACTTTTTAATCTTAGAAGATACATACAACACCCTGATCACAAATAAATAAGACATGAAAAGCAGAAAGTTGTCTGTTGCCTCTCTCTCAGCAGGCAAATATACATGTATCTATTCTGTAATGGTTGAGGAGAGCCCCAAAGTCCTTCATGAGGGGACGACTTCAAAGAAATGATTCCTGGATGAATTATCATTGCCAAGCAGTATTATTTTACATATATCCATATACATATGTTATTTTCTTCCATTTAGGGAACTCAAGCCAAATCATTTGGTCTCTTGCAAAAAGGAAAAATTAAAAAATGAAGTCAAAAGCAAACCCTATAGCAGCTGTAGCGGTCATATACTCCTGTCAATGCTTTCTTCCCTGCAACCCTGAACTAATTACTACATTTCCAGAGCCGGGTCAGACATTAATCACATCCTCCTATCAGGTCCATTTACTCTGCACACATTTTGGAAGTTGAAGCTAGAGTTCCTGGTAAGACCCAACTAAGTAGCCTCTGGGGACTAGTGCAAGGATTTCACGTCAGCTTCTTTCACAGCAGACTTCATTCTGATCCTCCCAGCTCATTTTCTACTCTGTCATATGATCCCATGAAGGCGGCACACAATTTACAATTTTACTTATTAATATTTTCCAAGGAAAGTTCTTTAGTAAGATAGGTTTTTGATGCCTGAAATATATAAGGAAACACTTAAAAAAAAAAAAAAAAAGAAAGAAAAGAAGCATTTTAAATTCTGCATACAGCTTTGGGGAGTGTAGAAAAGTTTAATATGTAATCTGATTTAAGAATAACATTTTAAATTATTAGAAGTTAGGATAATATGGAACATGAGGAACCACATGAGAAAAACTAACCTTCTCACTCATCCCCAGTCTTTTAAAATACAGGTAGAAATGACGAATGTACCAAAGAAAAATCACAAAATAGACAATTTTCTAAGTACATGAGTATTACTGTCACTTAAAATGATTATGAAGAAATAACTTACCTGTTTGTGCATTTCTATGTTCAACCCATACGACATTTCATAATACTGTCAAAGAAGGAAAAGCAATTAAATCTGTCCCTCTCAAATAATCTCTCTAGTTTGTTCAAAATGACCAAGTATACCGAAAACAAAGCAACCAACACAAAGGCCTTACCGTAACCAAAACATCCACAACATCTGGTTAATAAATAAAAAGGATGCTCAATTACCTCTTTCTAAAACACTAGAAGCCACCCTAAGACACACCCCAAGAGAAAAACTCAGAAAACTAAGAAAATTAAAACTCAGCATTCTTAACATTTCCAATTGTCTTTTCAACATCATATGCAAATAAATTGAAAAAGTCTCATGAAAGTTTGGTTTTATATGATTCTTAATTCCTAAGCACAGTGGAAATATCTCACAAATGCTGATTCATGTTCTGAAAGAACTGTTGAAAAGGTGATGTTACCTCAGAGTTCAGTTTTTGGTTTTAGTGTACTACTTACACATGCAAAGCAGAAGAACTTGATAGAAAATTAATTAATGAGTCACTCTGCAAGTTCTTTCAACACAAAATATACTTTTGAATCATAAAAATGCTTCGTAACACTTCTGTAAACAGATTTGACCTGTCCGAACGGGAGTATAACTACAAAACAGAAAATCTGGCAGCTCAAATCAACACTCCCAAGAACCCAAATAACACTATTGAAATTGAAAGCATATACACAAAACTATAAACAGAGTAGCATGATGAATGGGAAATTTTCTGAAAAAGGGTCTGGTGTCTTTTCCTGTCCAAATTATTAATTAAAAGGCAGAAAACACATCTAATTTTAAGAGTATATAGAAAAACTGTCTGGTTACAATTGGAGCAAGAGCAATAAAACAACAAAGAAAACCACTAACAAAAACATTTTGCTTGTGACTAAACAAAAAAAAAAAAAAAAAAAAAGAGGATTTTCCCCCATTTTTTTCAACCCACAAAAACAAAGCAAAGGAAATTATACCCCATGCATCTGAACTTTTTGAAAATTTAAATCAAAGCTGGTTGTCAAAGCCAAGTTGTAACAACCTAGAATTACAGGTTGCTAGCAGACACATACCCACAACCTCAACAACACTGGCAGGGCGACTGTGATGTGTCCTGCAGCCTCCAGCCAGTTAAAAACGTATTCTTGCTTCCAGCATCCCAGGCTAATGAGCACTCCGAATCTGTGACACAGCTTTCTTACCATGACATAATGCCGCTGCATCTCTGTCTTCTCACTGGCGAGTTTCTCACATTCCAGCTTCAGACTGTTCAAGACATGAAACCCTCTAAGTACAGTGTAGAACTTAACGTATATCCTCCAGCTCCAAATCCACATCCCTCCCTCTAAACCATCACCTCCTAGCGTCAATCCAATGATGTTAAACAGCACTTTCCTAATGAAAGGGAAGAGAGAAATGCCCCACAAGAGCCAGTCTGGTCTTGCCTTTTCAAGAAGGATGAACTGTGGGGGTTGGGAAAGAGGGCTTTATGTTTGAAAGAAATAAACCCTTGTGCCAATTTAATTCTGCAACTTCATCCAGAATTCAATATTCTTCACTACATTCACTTACTAAAACAAGAAAATAAACACCGATAATAATTTTATATATGAAAGCAAAGCTAAGTCCACGAAAAGCCACAGGGGAGGTTTTACCTTTACAAGATTAATGAAAATCAAAATCAAAACAATCTTATAAATGATGTTTTTTTTTCCCTCCAAAAATACAGATAAGTTGAATACCATGGGGGTGGGGGGTGTTGATCTGGTCCAGCAGCTTGTTTGGGTTTTTGCATTTATGCAATAAGAATTCTGCATCATTAAGGATCCAATGAAACAAGTATGTTCCAAAAGCACTCCAAGTCTAAGAGCCTCAAAGACGAAAGCATTGTTTGTTTTTGTTTTTGTTTTTGTTTTAAATAAAAGTAATGAAAAGGCTCACTGCTCACTTGCCCTAGCTCTCAAGCTAAGCCATGGAATGGCAGAAGGAAGGGCTCCAGCAGAGTAATAAAGAACCAAGAAGTCAAAAGGCCCCAGAATCTTCCCAACCTTCCATTCTCCCGACCCAATAAATCAATATCGAAAGTTTGGCCTCAGCGTTTTCCAAGTCTCCTCTGTTTCGATTGTTCCACTTCCTTTTCTGTTTACAGGAGGAGAAGAAAAACGCTTAATTTCTTTACACCTGCCTGAATGGAAAGAGGCCCTGACTTGCCTTTTCTGCCCACAGGAAAAAAAAAAAAAATGGTAATACCTTTGGGGGGGGGGGGGGTCGAAGGGGGGTGTTTGTGTGTGTGGGGGGGGGTAGACAAGAGCTAAGCAAACAAGAGGATCAGCTAAAGTCAATATCGTTACCTGTGGTATTGAGCCTGTAAAAACTGAAACTCTTCCTTAATCCGATCACAGGATTCGGAAATTGTAAATTTGAAGGGTTGAGCAGGCTGATGCGGTGCCTAAAGAACAACAATAAAATATTTAATTAGCCCACATCGCAGGGTGGGGGGACGACAGCCCGCGGTGGTGGGGGGGGGGGCGGCCATCGCGCCGCTCCCGCCTCCCGCTCCCCCGCAGGGGTCCGGGTCCCTCCAGGCGGCCTCCCTCACTCCCCGGCCCCGCTCCTCAGCCCGCCCCCACGCCCCGCAGCCCCCAAGCCCCGCACCCCCGGCCCCGCGCACCCACCCATCCCTCCCTACCCGGAATCGAAAGTGGCCCGTCGGGGGCAGCCGCGCCATGGCGTCGGGCCGCCGTCAGCTAGCTGAGCGAGTCCGGCCTGCGGGCGACCGCCCGCGCCCTCCGCCCCGCAGACTCGCGCCGCCCGGCTCGCCCCCTCGGGAGAGCGGCGCGGGCGGAGAGCGGCGGCGCGCCGCTTCCCGGGGCTTCAGAGACAACAATAAGAAAATGGCTACAAGTCGGTCGCCTCCCGCACCCTCGGAGCGGCCGGCCGCGGACAGGGCGGCGGGCGCGGCGCCACTCACCGGGTGGCGCGTCTGCGGGTACATCTTGCTCAGGTCGCGAATCATCCACGCCGCTTTAGTTGGCTGCGCCGGGCAGGGGCGCACGGCTCATCCGCTTCGAGGGCCCCGCGGCGGCGTCCCGGGCCTGCGGGTCTCGCGTGACGCGGGCGGCAGGCAGGCGCGGCGGCTGGGCGCGGGCGGCCGGCTCCGCATTCCCCGCGGGCGTCACTGAGGGCGGCGGGCACCCGTCCGTCCTGCGCCCGCCGAGCCCCGCGCCCGCCGAGCGCCGCCCGCCCGCTCGCGCCCCACTCCAAACTTTTTTTATTTGTCTTTTAATTGGCTGCTATTCCTCGGAATGAATGGTCGCTTCTTCCCTGAGAGCGAGCGCAAACTCCTTTGGTTCGGAAGAGGTCTCGCGGCGCTTGGGGGTTCTCTGGAGATTTTTCACTTCACAGCAACGATCTTTTAAAAGGCACCTTTTAGCTTCTTTTACCACATTTCATTTCCTTTTCTTCCTTCCTGTTTTTTTTTTTTTAGCCCCAAATTGAAGGGGATTATAAAAATAAAAGAGCGAAACGCTTGCGGCTTTTTAAAATTCTCTTTCAAACTCTGCGAACACCACCTCAAAATAATACACGAGTGTGTAAGAGGGGGGAAGAAGGCAGCCAACAGCCGAACGCCCGCTCGGAACGGCTCTAACAACGCGCTCTGTGTAGGTGACTTCTTTGACCAAATTTAGCAGCAGCTAATCATTAACATTCTGATACATATTCACGACCATCCGCGGAGGGCCCGTGGAGCATCCCGGGAGATGTAGTCCTCGTGAGGCTACAGTGGCCGTAGATGCAGCCAGATTGACTACAGTCTCCAGCTAGCCCCGCGCGCGCTCGGCAGCGCTCTCCAAGCGCTCCGCCCTCCCGCGGCGCGAGGGCGCCGCACCAACCAATCGGAGATGGCTGAACATTAATCGCCGTTCTGTGTTACTGCCCATCATTTCACCGCTGACAAATGGCAAGCCAGGAGGGCGGGGCCGGACAGGCTGGACCCACGTGGGGGCAGGGCGTGACGAGTAGTTCCGACCAATGAATGCAAAGGATTGGTGCTGGCGGGGGCGGGGCGGAGCAGCCCGCCCGGGGCGGAGCCTCGCCCTGGCCGCCGTTCCCTAGCGCGAGCGTTCGAACCGCGGAAACATTTGTTCAGCTGTCAATCAAAGTAACGTGGGGTGGCGAGCCGCGGCTGCTGCTGTCGCTGCTGCCCTGGCTGCATCTTTAGAAGCAGGTTTCGGCGGCGATGGCGGGCGGTGAGCCTGCAGGCCGGTCCGAAGACGCCCTCCGAGGCTCGTCTCTCGCCCGACGCAGAGCCCGGGCTAGGCGGCCGCGCCGGGGTGCGCACTAATTAGGGCCCGATGTCTCGGTAAAGAGACAAGCTCGGCCTTGTGCAACGTGCCGAAACCCCTGTTGAGACAAGAGAGGGAGGATCGCGCTGATCCCACTCCGTGCGGTTCACATCCATTTTACGCGCTGCTGGAGTCGGCATAATTTTCCGCGTGAGCGCGGACGCGGTCGGCCCGGTTTAGAGCCACAGCCGGGAGGCGTGCACTGGGCTGGTCCCGGGGCAGCAGTTTTGAGGCTTAGAGGGTGTGTGAGAGCTTGCAAGCTGCGCCAAGAAACCTCTGACCTGTGGACAATCAGGGTAATTCGGGAAAAATCAAGCAGGATTATGACCATGGTCGTTGCGTTTGGGACATTTATTTCTGAGTCCCACTGTAATTCGAGGTACGGGCTAATAATGTGCTGTTGGTTCACCAAAAGTGGGAAAACCATTTTCAGTAATGATAACGCTTTCCTCGGAAAAGGAAATCAGTAGCTTAATACCCAACTCAAGGAGTTCGTTGGGGCTCTTGTGCACTGGCTACTGAGGACACTGGGGCAATGGTTACTAAAAATGCAAAACTGAAGCTCCTAGAATGCTTCCGTTCTGCAGATAATTTTCTTTACTTCCAAAATAAGACGATGAAGGACTTGCCTCTGTCCTCCAACCAACTATTAAAATGTGGCCAATCTAGAATAAAAGAGCTATACGTTCACATAAAGACGGGATTTTTTACGTGACGAGATAAAAAAAGAAAATAGCTCGATAATGATTGCATATTGGGATTACATTTTTAAATATCAGTTAAGCAAAATGTGTTTCTATTTTGCCTATTTTTTAACCTTGCTTCCAAAAAAATTTGAGAATTTTTACTCATTTGTTTGGATGGAGGAAGAGAGAGAGAGAGAGTGTGTTCACAAGCCCCTAGGATCAAGCTCTTGGGTGGCAAGTGCATTTACCTGTTGAGCTATCTTGCCAGCCCTAAATTATTTTCTGAAGTGTTCACTGACTCCATTGTATAGCAGTGTTGTGAAATGTTCTCAGAAGGCTTGAGTGATGCTGTATCTGCATTAGGACACTGAGTCTCAGAACACAAAGAGCCACCGTTTTTCTGAGGTTGCTTATTTGCTTTCCCTAGAACTTTTTAGTAGCCTATTAATATGTTGTCTCTGTGGGAAGTTCCATGTTCATTCTCTCTTTCAGTCAAAATGGTAGTAAGGTCCATGGGACCTGGGACTTGGTTAGTCAGGGCTATGCTCCAAATGCCCTGGATGATGCCTGGCATGTAGCTGGTGCTCAGTAAATGCTTGTTGATGGCCTTGGCAAATCCAAGTCCTGTGTTCTCAGTATACTGAAAGCTGCCATATCATTTGGATCCAACTTGCTGCAATTCCATGCAGTCAGTTCCCAGGACAGGAAACAAGAAGTTTAATAGCAGCGCCTGAAGGGCTATTGAAAGGGTCAGGGTGGAAAGAAACTTTGTTCATAGGAAATATCAGCTTATAGTAGAGACCTTTCTCTTAACCTCTCTCAACAGTTTATGTCAACAGAAATGTGACTGGAGAAAACGGGGTGTTTCTTCTTTTTAAGTACACTTTTAAACTGTAGTCTGTGTATATGTGTTACATTTTGCCCTTGTGTTGGATCTACATAATTTGTAGCATGCCTCTGACAGATGCCAAGTGAGATGACACATCTCCCACTCGGCCCCCAGCATAGTGAGTGGTGCTTCTGTTGATCAGATCTCTTACTCTGCCCTACCTGTGCGTCTCTGTCTTTTCACGATTGAGCCAGTCTCAGAATGATTTAGGGGCTTATTTTGTTCTACCACAGAGTGGGAGACTCCAGAGATCTCATATGAGATGGCTTTGGCGGCACCATTGGTGTATAAAAGCCATGCCTAGCAGGGTCCAATCTCAAAAGTGACAGATGCCAGGCCAAGAATACTTTTTTACTAAGGTTAAAGGCTATAAATCATTTATTACTTCACAACATACCTATTGAGTATAAATGCCAAAATAAGAGAACTTAACAACAAACATGGCTATTACTGATTTATTGGCCATGTTCTAACTTTTACCTTTTTGTCTGCTCAGTAAAAGTGAATCTGGACCCTTTAAATATTTTCCAACTGAGAGAACAGGTTCATCAATAGAGGGCTCTGGAGAGAATCCAAGACAAAGAAGTTTGCCTCCTAGTCCAGTGTATGTGCAGGGTCATTCCCCAAAGAACAAGAAGCAGGAGGCAGCCGCAGCCGCAGCAACAGCAGCTTCCTTCAGTCCACAGTTAGGTGGTTTGGAGCAAGTGTCTGAGCACTACCTCCCTCAACAGTCCCTCCTAACTCTGCAAAAGATGCATCTTCAGCAAATGCTGATGTGTGCACTTCTGGTGAGTTGAGAAAGCAGGTTTCCAGCTGGAATCAACAGTTACAACAGTTTCTCCAGCAAGGTCCAGTTCTAAGCCCTCAAGTCTTGCAGGAACAATTTCTTTTCTGCGGTTGTGGGAGGCTGAGGGGTGGAGGTAGGGGGTGTTCTGTCTCAGTACTGGGGCAGTTGCTTCTCTTTATACCTGTTTTGTATGTTCTAGGGCCCTATATAACAGCACATACACACACTAGCTACGGTTTAAAAAATTCTGAACACCTAACCAAAATTTAATTCAAAATCAAATGTATAATGAATCACAGGTTTTTTCTGGCCCAGCGTTCCTTGGTTCTGAACAGACAAGCACATGCTACCATGCTATTCAGCATCACTGAAAGATGACTGGAACACCTTGGCCTCAGAGTCTAGACTACTGCAAGTTATGAATCTCAGTGTTTTTAGTGTATGTACAAAGTTTTCCGCTTTTATGGAAAAATAATTTAATTATAGAAAACAGACTTTTAATATTTCCCTACCACTATTCTTCCACATGTAAGTATCAAATTAGTATGTCTTTGGATAGGATTGTGTTAGAATGTTTGACTTTTAAAATTGCTGTTTGAATTGCTGACTTGAGCTTCATAAAAAAATCATTCAATGAATTTTGGCTTGAGATTAGGACAGAATCTCCAACAATTTCCGAGGTGGCCCTAAACATACTTCTGCCATTTTATTCTATGTGTTTATGCAAAGTGGCACTCTCTGAATTGATGATTATATTCATAGTATCTGTCAACTCTGAAAATGTTGAAGTGTCCTGCAGCAGCATCAAATATTCAGTTGGGATTTAATTCTTTGTATAAAAATAAATAAGTACTTCCATCTCATTAGTACGCGAATGTCCCTTCATCTTTAACAATTAAATTATACATGCATCAATGAGTTATTTAAAACAAATTTCTTTTTGATTTATCACCAGTAAGTGTTTGATGTGTATATCTACTTAATGTACCTTTTGACCCAAGGTTGCCCAGAATTTCTCTAGCAAAAAGGATTCGCAGGTAGAAAAAGTTTGAAAGCCACTGATGAGAGTCTTGCCGCTTTTACCAATCACTTTTCTCCAGTTCCTCATCGTGGGTAATAATTTTTTATAGTGAACTTGTCTTGTTCAAATTACTTTACATTTCTCTTCTAATTGAACCCACACTGACAGCAAACAACAAAAGCCTCTTTTCTGATAGAGTTTCCATTTCTCTGGTGGAGCATGCTGTGGAGGGGGGGCCAAAAGCTATGAAAAGAAATGAAGTGGGAGGGAACCCCAATACCGGGGAGATGGGACAACACCAGATGGGAAGGCTTCCTGGAGGAGACAGTGCTTAAGCAGAGACCCGAATGTCAAGAACAAGTTGGTTGTTACATTCCTCATGAGGTGAATTCAGGTGAATGTAAAGCTTCAGTTTCAGAAAATGTTGTCAAAGGTGAGAGATTTAAAAAATAAAAAATCCAAACAAGTATGAGGCAGGTAGAGTAACTTGAGATTAAGTCATGACTACATCATGAGTCCAAGTCAATAAAGACCTATGTATTGTTTTTAATCTGTGGACGGTTGATTTTGGAAATGTGCTCCATCTGTGTGTGTGTGTGTGTGTGCGCGCGCACGCACACACACACACACACACTCACCTATGGCTATGCCATTGTTTCACCCACTATTGACCAACAGGCAAATTTTAATTTGAGTAGAAGCTGCATGTAATTAAAAAATTCAAGGTCTGCTTTGAATGTCAAGTGAAACAGTGAGGGTGATGGAGACCATTTGTAGATCAGCAATAGTGTTCATTGACGGGTTACCACCCTTTCATCTATGGTAAGATGGAGATGACAACACAGTACCTTATTATTTGAAAGAACTTAGTCCTTCAGTGTCTCAGAGAAGACCAAACTTGAAGCTTCTCTGGGGAGCTAGAGCTTTGTCTTTGCCAGTTGCCATTGTGTTGAGTGATGGAGACCAAGAGCTACCTTTGGGTTGGGTTGCTCCTTCTTGGTGGATAAAAGGCAAGTGAACTTTGTTTCTCTGTTTGCAGGGGGTGGGTGGTCTGGAAATGGGATAGACAAATGTATATAGGTCCTGAGGAGACTTTGTGGGAAGAAAAGAGGATTCTTCATTCTTCACTGAACTGTTGTATTAATTGAACCTCTTAAGATCACTCTTAGTTGGTGAGTAACTAAGGCCCTCCTCTCTGCTAAGGGCAGAGGTACCACCAAAGTTGTCTTGGTATGATGGGGAAGGGCCATCTGGTTTTTACTTTGAATAAGGAGTGGACCAGTGAACCAGGCTCACATGCAGATCAAGAAATATCTTTCTCATTTTGAAAAAGGTCAGCACTAATGGGGTACTTTGAACCCAATGGCTGAGTGTGTGGGGATGATAAAACTATCAGCAGTAGACATACCTTAAATCAGCAATAGTTCTGAAATCTGAAGGAGACCCTAGAATTTTTACCAACCTAGACAGTTAAAGAGAACTATAGATTTACTTCACTCTATGCTGATCAAGCAAGTCAAATATGAGAAATACACCATCCAAAATTATCTCTTCCTGGAGAAAAACTCACATTATCATTATTTTTCTTGAATCTGGAAGGAACCTTGAAGAAGCTGTTCTATTTTATCCAGTTATTTTTACTTTACAGGTTAAACAATGAGACCCCAAACAAGTACTTGCCCAAGGTCATACAACTTGAAAGCACTGGACATCAGAACTCCTCTCCCCTGCCTCCTTATAGCATGCCTTGAATAAACCCTAATTCCACAAGTTCATATTCCATTCAAGTAGGCAATTTAAATATTTCTCAGCTCACCTGCCTGGTTTAAGCCTTTTTAAACATATGTTTTATTGCTGGAATGTGGGTGTGCTGTTGCCTCAGGGCAAAAGCAGAAACAGAGTATTCCCACAGCCAGGGGAAGCACCCGCCCGCTCACCCGCCAGCTTCTCTGTAACCCTGCATACAGTGTCTGAAGGCTTGATAAGTGAGATTCAAGAGAGATGAATGGTGCTGAAGCTGTACTCTGGCTTTCAGAGAACAGCAGGGTTCACACCTGTGCAGCTGATCATGGAGCCTTCACACAGGCTCCTGCTCTTGCTAACTATCGAAACAATCTGCAGGGCAGAGTTTACAGGAGAAAAATTGCATATTTACTTTCTGAAATTGGCAGTTTGAGAATGGGATAGGCGTAGGAAAGAACAGTTAAACATCACAGCATTCTATATAAGAAAGTAATTAATGGAAGTCCTCTCTAGCTTGATCTCCTATAATCTACTCAACTTTAAACCTTTCTGATTGCATCTATAGGGAGTCTTCCCATAAAGGACATATATGTGATCTCTGCACCTTTTTCTACCTAGATACAAGCATTGGCACTTCTAAAAACATCATCTTGAAATTGAATTCTTTTTTTTTTTTTCCTTCGAGAGAGGGTTTCTGATGCCCGTCCTGGATCTCGCTCTGTAGACCAGGCTGGCCTCAATCTCACAGAGATTCGCTTGGCTCTGCCTCCCGAGTGCTGGGATTAAAGGCGTGTGCCCGAAGTAGAATTCTTAACATGTCAAGACTTTTATTCAAGACCATTAGCTAAACTTGATTATGTTTTCTGCCCATCTTTTAAAATTGCCCAGGGAGTAAACTTCTGGAATGTGGATGGGGGATATGGCTTCAGACTCATTGAAAAGTGACTGCTTCACAAAGTAATCTAAACTGTAAGGATCTGTAATCACAATGCCAGTAGTATGCAAGCTCCTACTGCCATCATTCAGTTCAATACTTGTTCTCAATATTCTACTGCTTAGGACAATTCTGATAAATCACATGACTTCCTTTAACAGCAATCCCTGTTATAAAAGAATATAAATGAGCCACCATTCATAGTATTTCTCATCTCATTGAGAAAAGGCTTTGACACTCTAGGAAATTTTCATTCATAGAGCTGCCTTCTTCCTTCCTTGCTTGGTTTAACGTAGAACAGAATTTAAATGCTTTTAGTCTACCTTTTAAAGATTTATTTTTATTTTTAATTAAGTATACACACACACACACACACACATATACATACATGTGTGTGAGAGAAAGAGGGAGAGAGAGAGTATGTGTGTGTGTACAGGTGCCTACAGATGCTGTGGGCTGTCTTTCTATATGCTGTGAATATGTCTTGCTCTGATTGGTTGATAAATAAAGCTGTATTGGTCTATGGCAAGGCAGCTTAGAGGCAGGCAGGAAATATAAGCAGATAGACAGAAAGAAGAAAGGCAGAAGGAAGGAGATGCAAACTAGCTGCCCAAGGAGCAACCTGTAATGGTACACAGGTAAAGTGATACATAGATTAATAGTTATGGGTTAATTTCAGATGTAAGAGCTAGCTAACAAGAGGCCTGCAATAGACTATACAGTTTGTAAGTAATATAAGCTTCTATGTGTTTGCTTGGGTCTGAGCAGCTGCAGGACCAGGTGGGACACAGGAAAACTTCTGACTCCATACATTAGGCCTACCTAGGCCAGAGGAAGGTGCCTGATACCCTGGAGCTATAGTTGCAGGCAGTTGTGAGTCATTCAACACAGGAGCTAGAAACAGAACTTGGGTTCTCTGAAAGAGCCTATGTGATCCTAAAAATTAAGTCATCTTCCCAGTACCTATTACAGGTTTCTGTTAAACACATGTCTTAAAGAAAAATAGCTATTGTATAGATCACACATGTTTACAGAGTTCCATCATCTTTTATTATATATCAATATACAAAAATACCAAGAGATGAGTCTTAAAACACCCATTTTACACCCTAGCAAACTGAGCTGTCAAATCAATAGTCCCTTAGTATGCAACTAGTTTACTAAAGCTGCCCTTTAATGATGTGCAATAATTTTATTGCTTTGTGCTCTATGAAGGGTTTCCTTATAAAACTGTTAAGTAGAGAAAATGGCAATTGTGATTGTCTTACCAAAATGGAAACCATAACTCAGAGGAAAGTGACCAGCTTGGTTCATATGCTTGTCTACAAACAAGGACATGTGAACTCCACAATTTGGGCTTGGGGTTTATCTGGGTATAGAATGATTGTCTGGTGTATGTGAGGCCCCGTGTTCAAGCCACAGCACTACAGAGCAACAAAACAGACTCCACAATTTAAATTTATCTGTACAGCCACATAGAACAATCAAGCATTAATGACCTAGGTATTTACATTTAAAACTATATGGGAAGGCATTATTTGTATAGCTCAAATGCTAGCTAATTGGGTGTCCTCATCTTCCAGTCTGCTAGAGTTCTTGTTTTTATAGCTGTGAACAAGATTGATGCCTCACCATCAATCCATGTGTGATCAGAAGCCCAATATCCTTCTCAGCATCTTCAGGGATCCTTGGAGATGTCTGTTCCTTGGAATCATTGACCACTGTAATTTCCTTTTCTTTCTTCCTTTCTTTCTTCCTTTCTTTCTTCCTTTCTTTCTTCCTTTCTTTCTTTCTCTCTTTCTCTCTTTCTCTCTTTCTCTCTTTCTTTTCTTTTCTTTTGATGGAAGCCTAGTCTTCATCGTGTGCTTATAGCTGATCTTTCCGTTTTCACATCAGAATGCCATTTTGGACATTATTTTACTCTTCTGATTAACTCTGACACAGGCTGTACATGATGAACATTCTCTACTGAAGATGCAGATGAATGAGGGAATCACAAGTCAAAAGACAAGCAGGGAAAGTGTAATTCTTACAACCTCTATCCTATGATTATTATCTCTACTTCTTACACTTGCTCAATGGCAGATGCTATTATGCAATGGAACAACTCACCCATTCACCCTCCTCTGAGGAAATCTACAGACAGCGTGATTGGCATACATTTCCTGATACAGTTGCTCCCATGCAGAGTATTTTAGAGCTTAGGATAGATGTTTGAATCTGACTGTTTGCAACATCTACACAAAAGAGATGAAGAAAATCCACTCATCTCCCAGTCTCAATTTGAAACTCAAGGCAAGGTACCTTCGATAATTTATCCAATGAGAATTTAAAGAGGGAAATTAAGACTTTGAAGAGGAAAGATATGATGGAAATAATCACATAATCTATAAGAATGATGTTCATGGAGGACCTAAATACTATGTAGATTGTGCTATGCAGACAATTTTTTCCTTTCTTTCCTTAAGAAAACTTATAATTTCTAGAAAGGAAACAGTTTATTTTTAACTCCTTAGAAAATCTTGGGTTCTTTAAATTTTCTAGACAACTAATCACTTGGAAAATTATTGTGATGGCAATTGTCATGTATAGATATACTTTAATAAGACAGTGGAAAGATAAAATAATTGTCATATATTTACTTCAGGTTCAATTTGGAGACCTTTTGTTTGTAACATTTAGATTGCTGTATAACAATCTATTCTACAACATTTTTCCCTCAAAACAATAAGTGTAAAGACTAGTCAGCATACAGAGATCCATGCTAAGCTAGAGCTACACACTAACTACTTACTAACAAAATTAATGCTGACTATGTTTCTCATCAGTTTGAGGATGGAAGTGTTTACAATTATTTGATATAAAGAACTGTATTTAACACCAGTTTTGAAAGTTGGAGAAAACTAGATTTTTGTTGGGTGTGTATGTTAGTCACATACATTTTTCCAATTATTTATGTAATGCTCAGGAAAATTTATCAATGCTGTGTCAAGTAACTAATTAAAACATTATTATCTGTAAAGCTACTGCATACACAACTAGAACTTTACCAATTATTAAGGCCAAAATCACCTCAAGCCATTGCTTAAAGAAGAAGGGTTGCCAAATGAAGTATTAACTAGTCAATTCAATGGAAATTTAAATAGTAATAAAAAGGGACATGTGATTTTGTCTTGAACAGTTCTGATTTCTTAGGACTTTGGCCTCACTGTGTTCTGCTATCCCTTGCAAAGGACCTGTATTTTTCCTTAGCTATGTTAGCCCTAACAGTCATTGAGTCTACAAGGCACCTTTATGGCAATGACTAAATGTGAGGGTTGGTGGCACAGGTAAGGAGTCTTTAGTGAATGTGTACTGTTGATATGGGTATGGCTATGTCAGGGATCCCAGAACTTCAGACCCATGGCAGAATGGCAAAACCTCCCCATCTCCACTCTCCTGCCATGAACCTCAGAGGGTAATGGCAATGCCTTCCTCTGATCCATGTGTAGGTATTGATAGTGTATGCTGAAAATGTCCACTATAGCATTCTCCCCAATGGCTATTTAGGGCCTAAAGACTGCTCCCTCAACAGAGACTCATCCTACCTAGCTAAACCTTCCCCTTGAGCAAGCTGTATACCATAAACCTTGCCTCGTCCTTTATCTGTATGGAATAAACCTGCCTCCTTGCCACTGTATTCATGAGCATACACTTCTGTCCCCCATCCCTGTTCAACTCTATAATAAACACTCAGAGCTTTTGGGTCCTGCAGTTTTGCCATAAGAAAGCCCAGTCCAACAGACCCACCTTTTGTGTCTGTATGACTGTCTTTTCTTCATTCCTTCACTGCCCCCATCAGGTCCAAGTCTCTGAGAATGTGTCAGAAACTTGGCAAGCAATAATCCCACTTACATAAGAGGCTGAGACAGGAGGACTTGCAAGTTCAAGGCTTATCTAGGCTACAAGTAAATTAAAACCCAACCTGGGCAACTCGATGAGACCCCGCCTCAAAATTCAAAAAAGAAAGAAAGGTAAAAAGAGAACTAGGAATATAACTCAGTGGCAGAATGTTTACCTGCAGCACGTAAGATCCAAGGTTCCATTTCTAGCTCTAAAAGAAGTAAATAAATAAGTAAAATAAAGGATTGAATGTAATGCCTTAACTTACTTCTTATTTTCCTTTTAAAAGTAAATCTATGGAATTGGGACAGATTTTCTGTCTTGCACAACTTTACCCAATTAGCAAATTGCCCAGCCAGATTCAAATCCAAGACTATTTTCTACAAGGTTTATTTTGTTGTTTTCCAAACTATTCTCTTCTGTGCCAGAAAGGAATAAGAAATTTTGTATATAATTTTTGTTTTTGAGAGATGGTCTCAAAATGCAGTCCTGACTGATCTAAAACTGTGTATACCAAGCTGCCCTTGAACTCAGATCTACCTGTCTCTGCCTCTAGAGTGCTAGGATTTGAAGGCATATGCTTCCATACCCAGTCTTTGTACATTATTTTGATTTTTTTTAAAATATCGGGAGCTGGGTGTTGGCTCAGTGGTTAAAGTGCTTGCTGTATAGCATGAGGACCCATGTGAGGAAGCTGGGCTTGGTAAACTTGCCTTTAATTCCAGTGCTAGGTAGCTGGAGACAGGTAGATCTCAGTGCTCACTGGCCAGTTATCTAGCAAACAGTCAGTGTCTAGCTTCAGTGAAAGACTCTATCAAAGACAGTAAAGTGGAGAGGGATAAAGGGGGACATTCAACATTGACCTCAGGTCTCTATATATACACATGCATATATGTACCCAAATCTTTTATATATATATATATATATGCACACAAGCACACATATACCATACACACACATACATAAATGATTTGGTTTATTTTGCTTTAAAGGATTAAGTTGTGGTTAATAATATATTTTGTTTTGCTTTTGGAGACAGGGTCTTACTAGATATCCTAGGCTACCCTGACTATTGCTAGGTAGTCCTGGGAGAACTTGAATTTATTAACCTCTGGCCATAGTCTCCCAAATACTAGGATTCCCAGCATGCACTATCACATCCAGCTTAATGCATTTTGGGTATTCATGCAGTGAGATCTTTTAGAATTGCCATATGAAGAGTGAATCAACAAATGTTTCTAAATATACATTTCTTCGTTTGAACAAAATTAAATTCTAATTCATTCAAATTGTTTTCATGTTCTGATGAATAATCAAATGGCCCATTCTCTAAATCATCATTTTGTGTTTTAGTTCTCAGCAGAGGAATAATCACTAAAATTAGTGTTTAAAATACAGAAAGATCTAGGATGCTTACTTAAGTAAGTACCGAGTTTCCATGATAACCCTGGGAATTTAGAAACATTATAAGTTTCTGGCATGGTTATGTGCAAACAGTACAATCATGAAGCCATGACCAAATAATACTGGCATACATACTCCTGAATGTGTCAAGTAGTTATTTCATGGGCAAGTTCTTGCCCACTGATGTTCATTCTCATATCTTTCTTTAGTCAAAGAAGGGCAAAAAATACTTAGTATGTAAAACTATCATTTAATTAGCTATATTTCTTATATTGTACTAATAAACAGTGTTCTAACATGTTTATTTTGGTAAGATAAAAAGACAAGAAAAGCTAGAACAAGTGACTGTATTGTTTGAAAAGAACTTTCAGACACTTTAGGTTCCCTGCTCCATTAAGCCCCCTCCCCCATTTTTTTCCAAGCAACATTCACTTGAGAGAGTAATCCTGAATTTTTTAAAGACTATAATATCTGCAAGTATTTTTGCTAACCAACATAGACTTATGAAACACAAGCAGGAGCAGCACTGAAATTTCATATCTGAGTTAAGGACAG
Source organism: Onychomys torridus (assembly GCF_903995425.1). Taxonomy (NCBI): domain Eukaryota; kingdom Metazoa; phylum Chordata; class Mammalia; order Rodentia; family Cricetidae; genus Onychomys; species Onychomys torridus. The sequence continues at coordinate 133,007,398 of NC_050443.1, forward strand.
ATACAAGCTGAATTCAAGTGTTTGTTTTCTGAAACGCTGCTGAATTGTCCTCTGGATTGTACCACAGAAGGCTGCAAGCAAAACACGGGCGGGTCTAGCAAACAATCCTAGACTGTTTATAACAACTGAAGCTGTGCCTTTCATATCAGAGTCCCATCAACAAAGTGTGTGTGTGTGGGGGGGGGAGACAGCAGAGATAAACCCATCAGTGAAACAGTACCCTTTAACGGCAGCCAGGCACTTCCTGCAATCAAAACCATGCTAGCATGTGGCTTGTTCAAATAAAAATTACTGGACTGGAGCCAAACAAGAAAAAAGTAATTGATAATGTGGTTTTTTAGAAACCATCCATCCATCAAATGTGTCAGTCCTTCATAATACTTTATTTCCTTCTGAACAAAGATCTTTAAAATTCATTGTGTGCACTTAAAAACAAAGTGGCCTTGTGCTGGTTTATAAAGATTCTCTTTTAGTTTGGGTTTGTTTTGTTATTTGATTACATTCCCTCCCATCCTGCATATTTTTTCCCCAGATAGTTGCTAGAAATTTCTGCTGTTCTTAAACAAAGCATCTTTGTGCTACATCAGCTTGCATTTCCCTTGGATTATGTTTGGGTGGTGACTTTTCCCTGACTTCAGCATGTACTATCAGTGCCACAGCCTGAGTAACTAGACTGTAACCAACAGATTCCCTGGCCCTTTTTCTGCTCTGCATCCTATTAACCTGCTGGTTGGAAATGCAGGAAGTGTTGCAAACAGAGGGGGAAATGGATGAGGAAATGCTACGTTACATTTGCAACCAGAGGAAGCCATTCAGAGTGACCACAAAGGAGAGGACCCTCTTCTAGCACATGTGACAGCCATCTAACTAAAAACATTCATTTATTTCAGGATCTTCACCATCAGTTTGCAAAACTAACGATGGGTTAGCTTATGATATGGACTTTAGCAGTTTGCTCGCCTCCACCCTTGACAACTTCTATGTTGAAGTCAGGCTTATGAGATTCATTGAAACACCCCCGATACACACACACACACATACACACACACAGAATTTTGCCATCAATATGGTACAGATAAACACATGTCGAAAGGAATCATTAAAGGTATCTGGCCTGCTCAAGCATCTTTTTTTATTTCTTTTCACTTTATTTTATTTTTGCTTGTTTTAAGCTTTTGCTGTGTAGCCCAGTCTTGCCTTGAAGTTGCCATCCTCCTGCTTCCACCAAAGTACATACTGATTCTACATACATACACTGCTACACCCAGTTCCAAATAATCTCTTTTAAATGTGAGCTGCATGCTTAAAGCTTTGCACCTGAAAATCAGATCGAGAGGCTTGCAAAAATCATGTGAAGGAAAATACCGTCTTGAAAGATTTTTGTACTTTACAAATCTAGACAATCCTATTCTGTTCTCTTCTGAAATCCTCCACAATCATATATCGACTAGCCAATTTAAAAATCATGTTGAGATTTTTATTGTCAGTGTCCATCAGTGTCCTGAGGCTTGTAGGTGGAAGTTGGGCCTTATGAGACACTCTTACTACTGTAAGTGGCTACTTCCTGGAAAGACATGCCCAGCCGGTTACTGCATCAGGAATCTCAGGAGGTTTGGGTTGTTTTTCTTGTTCTTTTGCTTGTTTGGCTGGTTGTTTTTTTTTTTTTCTGCTTCTGTGGTATGGGGAATTTACCATTGGCCCTTACACACACACACACACACACACACACACACACACACACACACAGAGAGAGAGAGAGAGAGAGAGAGAGAGAGAGAGAGAGAGAGAGAGAGCAGTCTAGCACTGAGCTGAACTCTGTCCCCAGGCTGTTTTAGAAAAATAGCTCATTGACCCAATAGTGCTGCCTCATGGGCATGTGTATAGAACCACCCACAAGACCGTGGGCAAACAACATGGGTCACATTCCTAAAGAAAAATGATTCTCTCCACGACTAGAAACCACCTATTGCTAATAGTAGCTCTTCAGGTAGATGTGGTGCCTCCTGATCTCCATCCATGCTGATATGTTGACAGCTTGATCTTGTACAGGTCTTATGCAGGCAGCCATGAATGACTGAGTTCTGGACAGCCATGCTATGTCCAGAAGTCAGAGTTTTACTGTAGTCCTCTCCAACCTCAGGCTCTTCTAATCTACCTCTCCCATCTGCCTCGATGTTCCCTGAGCCTTAGGGACAGATTGTGGTACCGATGTCCTATTTAGAACTGAGCACTCAGAAACCACTTATTCTTTACACTTGGAACAGCTGTATTAACGACCATGCTCTGAACAACAAAAAAGCTTCTTTCATGAGGGCTGAGTGCTACACTAATCGATAGATGTAAGTATTTAGAAGGCTATTCCATAGCTTGATATTATGCCTACTTAGCTAAATAAATTATAGTAGATTCTCCCCAAAGGCTTATGACTGCCCTAGCCATGGATTCTTGGCCAGTATTACAGCACAAGGCATGAGTTTCCTTCTATGCAATGTTCCTTAAATCCAATCAGAAAGCAATTAGTTATTCCTGTAATTATCACCAGATCAACCACCTTCCCAGCTTTTAAATTTTTATATTGAAACAGTGTCTCACTAAGTTCCCAAATTGGCCTTAAACTCACTTTGCAGACCAGGTAAGATTTGAGTTTAGGTTCAGTCTTCCTGCCTCATCTTCCAGAGTAGTGGGATCATAGGCCTGCATTTCCAGGCCCAGAGTTTCTTCTTAAAGAAAACCACAAAGTACCGAGAACATCAGTAGCACACAAAAGTTCTACACTACAAGACCTGCCCCTTGGCGTTTTCTTTTCGCCTACTCCAAAATACTGCTAAAAATGTCATCTTTGTATATAATATGAATTTTCTTGTGTAACTTCAGTTCTGCTTGTGAGATATTAATACTGGAATAGCAAAACATAATCAAATGTTCATTCTTGGTTAAAGACTGCTACCTAAAGAATACAAAAGTGTATAGGGCTCCAGGGTTACATTCCATGGGAAAGATATTATTAATTTGAAAATAGTGAAGAGGTCTACTACTCAGTCACCATCCATGGTGGATACCTTGAACACAAAAGCTGATTTAGCTTTGTAGGAGATTCCCAAGAAAGGCAATGATAGGAAGTCTGCTTTCTAACATCCTAAAGAAAATGAGAGGATAAGTAGAGATATGCTTATCTTTTGTTTCTTAGCTAGAACTTACTTTTGTCAGTTCTACACATTGCTTCATGCTAGGCCTTGTGGTATGGTTAAAAACAAAAACAAAAACAAAAACTACTGTGTTGGACTGGAGAGATGGCTCCATAGTTAAGAGTACTTTTTGCTCTTACAGAAGACCCAGGTTTAGTTCCTAGCACTTACATGGTGACTCATAACTACAGCTCTGGTACCAAAGGATCCAATACCCTCTTCTGACCTCCATGAACACCAGAATTGCATGTGGTAATGTGGTATACAAATAGACATAAAGCAGGCAAATCACTTATACACAGAAAACAAAAAATAAATTTTCAAATGAAATCTACTTTGTTAAGTTGTTTATGGGTTTTTGTTTTGTTTGTAGAGTTTAACATACTCTGATATTTTGTTGTTTGACTTGTATTATATGTGTGTGGGGGGTGGGGGGTGAGGGAGGGAGAGAGAGAGAGAGAGAGAGAGAGAGAGAAATACATAGAGAGAGAGAGACAGAGTTGAGAGAGTTGTAAAGGTGTGTATGTACATGTGTGCAGGTGTCTGAATGTGTATGTAGAGTCCAAATATCGACAGGTATCATATGCTAATTACTCCATACCTTGTTTTTTGAGACAGTGTCCCTCACTGAACAGAAGCTCACCAATTCTGGTAGACTGGTTGGCCAAGAGGCCCCCAGTATCCTCCTGTCCCTCCTCCCTGTGCTGGGATTACAGGGGCACATTACCCTGCCTCGCTTTTTGCGTAGATTCTGAGGCCGGAATTCATGCTCTCATGCTTGCAAAGCAAGGTCTTCACTCCCTGAACCATCTCCCCACTCTCCAAATGAAGTTTATAAAGCTTAATTCCTCCTTATTTTGTCAGTCATCCAAAATTTCAGAAATTAAGGATTGTTACATCGATGATTATGAATTATTTTTAAGAAGAGCTAATACTCAAATTCTAAGTACAAAAGACAATTTTGTCATGGTTTACAGTATTCTTTGAAATTGTACTTCCAAAGCAAAACACTTACCAAAACCATCTCATCGAGAATTAGGTGCAGTCAACAAGATACAGAGGGGAAACTAGATGGTGAAACTGGAAGCCTAGATACCAAGAAACAAAAAAGCCCATAGCCTGTTCCTCTTGCATCACTAGACTCAGAGCCTGCATCACTAGATACAGGGATTTAGGGAAGAGGGAAGCCAGTTACAGACAGGCCACCATGTTTCCTCTTGGGGCCAATACTTCTTGAGAACATGAGTCACTCTGCTGACTTTGTAGGTACATATGTGCATACTTTCCCATGTCTCAGATGAGATGAATCAGGGTGTATCAGAGCTTCCTAACATAGAACACTGGTATAACTAACTAGTACCATCATTAATTCAGTGAAATGTGTTAAGCTGGGGAGAAAAAGAGCGGACTTCTACACTCCTGTCTCTATGGGTCTCTTGTAGGCTGGGCCAGGAATGGCCTTGTTAACATAAACTTATGTGTACACCCAAGGTAGGGGTGGGGCAGCAGGCAGGCCTACTGAACTGCTGACTATTTTCTCTTGCTGGAATGAGACCCAGAAGGTATAAAGAATTGGAGGCTTCCAAAGGCTGCTTAGAAGGACAGTGACTGTGTTAGAGCAGCAGTTGAAAACTGGCGGATCAGGGTCCAGAGTACTCAGTATAAGCACAGACAAATGCGGAACTCAACCATCAGAGGGATGGATAACAATGACCAAACTGATCAGCCCCCTGATCAATCCACAGCAGACCCTCCTAGAAGGAGAGACACTTTGCCTCTTGGGTCATTAGCTCCCCAGCCCAGGAATTTTCTACAGTAGATTCCAAGAGCATCCATAGCAAACTCTGCTTCTCTGAGGACTCTGTCTTTTCACTGTTGCTGCAAAGCTCCATAAGCCCCTCCCTTCCCACTTTACCAACGTTACTCAGAGGCAATGCTGAACAAGAATTGGGAACAAAGGCAGAAATCTAAAGCTGAACACTTCACTTAAGCAGGCTGGGTGTTGATATAGAGAAACTGTAGAGAGGATAATGTCTCCCAGATTGTTAAACCCAGTGATGTTCTTTTATCCTTGTTGCCCAGGTAGGTATTTATTAGCTCATAGGAAAATGGAAGAAACTGCTTCTGTCAATATCTGTTGGTCATATAAATGAATATGTGACTCCTGGCCTCAGGGTAATGAAGGTACTACCCTCAAGAAGGATAGAATCTCAAGAGTGATAATGGCAGAACCCGCATCAATATAACATAAGGTATCCATTAACATGAAAGTCTGTGCTAGGCAGATCAACTTTCAATTATGCATAAGTCAACAAACTGTGATTCTGTGAGCGTCATTGTGATATTAATGGTGTTTTCATTGAACCAAAGGATAGTGCCATTATTAAGATTGCTATGTGACATCTTAACGCTATTCCTTGACCCTGGTTTAGAAGCAAGCAGGTATGTCAGTGGATTATAAACCTTTAATCATAACTGCCAGGTACAAGTGACAACAGAAGTTTTAGCACTGCAACAAATTAATGTCTGCTTCTCAGTGGACCTTTTCAAAAATACTCTAAAATGAGAAAAAGATAAGCAGATGTCAGATACACAGAGAAGTGTGTTTAAAATCAGTATGCCAAGCAAGCAGAGAAGGACCGGAGAGGCTTAGCAGATTGAGAGAGAAATAGAAACAGGACTGTGGATTCTTTTGGGCATGTCAGCGCTGTGTTCTTTTCATCGCATAGTAAAGGTCCGTGTGTTTCTTCCTCACTGATGACACCATGGCCTCCTAGCCTTGATCTGCACCATCTGCTTGGTCCTTTCTTCAGCTCGGGATCAGGATTCCTCTAGTTCTCCTCCTGCTTGCAAATTGGTGTGTGCATGTGTGTATGTGTAGGGATGTAAGCAGAACAGGTGACATCAAATGGACAGACCGTTGGGTCATGATGACAGAGCACATTGGCTCCTCCCTTAGAATTTGAATTATTCCCCTCTTTATGAAGCTGGGCTTATTGACCTAAGGCCATTATCATGGTGAGATGAATGAGAGGAAGTGGTTACACATGCTCTTTCCTCCTTTTGTGTTTATAGCTACCCAGAAGTGAACATCAATATTTAAATGTCTGGATTATCTGAGCCTTGTAAAAAACCAATTAGCTACTCCTCAGGCCCAGTGTTTGGAGCCTTTGTGGGCCAGAGCTTGGAACTGTTTAGTTCTTGTGGTCAGAGGATGTGGACTCAGAGAAAGGTTAGAGGGGTAAGGGTCATGGCTGGGTTAGTGGGGCCTTATGGGAGAGTCTATCCTGAAAGAACAGGCTGGAGCCAGATCAGGAGCCAGGGGCAGCCCTTAGGAGGCAGTTAGTAGAGGACTCATCAAGAATCCTGGCTACATTGGGAACATGTGGGGAAATACATCATAAACTTGAACCTTTAATTCTGAACAGTTAGGACTATCTCTGGCTTCAAGGGAAGCCTGCTAGATTGGAAAGTCTTAGAGAGCTGCAGTAATTCTGGTTTCTGTCTGCCCCCTTCAGAGGTTACACACTTTATCTGGATATAGGGCCTGATTCACAAGCTGAGCTGATCCTCTGCAGGGACATTTATGGTTGGCCTGGAGCAGAGGGCCTTGACCCTCCAGATTAGGGCTCATGTTTATTAGGCAGGGCTCCAGTTTCCTTGGTCTAGACTCCCAGGATGTCTGTCAGAAGACCAGAGTTCTTGCCTTGTTGCTATTCCTTTTCCTAGTTGGAGACATCATTAGCTGTCTAGGCAATATCCATTCATCTACTTCTTTATTAATAGAACTTCCTTTGTGTTTCTGGATGATGGTTTCCAGGAAAGATTTTACCTCCTTCATCAAGGGGAACAGGATTAACTGGCATAGCACTTCCTGACTTGAGCTCAGACACATTGTCTGGAGCAATGGGATAAGCATGTAGTTCATTAAAGTACAGAAACCAAGGGCAGTTTTTTTTTCCCCAGCAATTATTTGTTGAGCACTGGCTATGTTTCTTGTCCCATGGACTGGACACTGGCGCCATGATAGTTTCTACTAAGACCCAGGCCAAATCTGCTACCATAGCTAAATTCTGCATGTATTCAAGACCCCATCATCTGGGAGCAAACTCTCAGATTCTGTTAGACCTTCTTACATGCCTGCACAAGTGGGATTTGAGCCTCCACCAGGCCCTCTCGTTTTTTGAGGATGGGCTGCTGGAACTATTACTTTGTGTGGTCTGAAGACAACAGACACAGGAGATTAGAAGACTCTGGAAAGAAGGTGGTCAATGCTAAGTCACCAAAAATATGAAAGTGCATAGTGATAAACAGAAAATACCCATCCACAACTGCAGTTTTCAAAGTGCAAAACAGTAAATGTAACTTTTATCATGATTTTAACAGTTTCAAAGTGTATCTGATCTTTATCAAACAGATTCAGGCAGAGTAGGTATTCCTGAGCCTCAAAACATTGAGATTGCCTTTATGGAATATGACTATTACCTGAATTTTTATTTAAAAAGAAAAATATGTGTGTCTATGTGACAATTTCAGCTGGGAATGGCTATGGCATATTTGAATATAAACAAACAGGATTGGCTTTTATATACAAGTGAATTTGTTTTCTGAAAAGTGAAGGTATTCTGTTGGGAGGTTAAGGTGACTATTTTTCATTAGATTCTTTCTGGATTTTATTTCAAATGCTTATCAACTTTTAAATTCTCATTCTGTAAAGGCAAAGCCACATAACAGACCTGATCTTCAGCTAAATTTGTATAGAACAACAGTGCCAAAAGATGACCCATATCATGTTACTCTGTCACCCCGTCACCTTAGCAGATGGAACTGACTAGTCAAGTGCTTCTCTTACATACTACCTGGGCATGGCCTGGGGTTGCTCTCAATGCCACTCTTCATGCAGCCCGACTGGCAATTCTAGGGCAGTTTTCCATATGGAGCTGTGCTCAGGGATTTGCTGTGTTTACACAGAATATGCATGTTCTAGAAAGAACACCCTGCTTCTGGAAACAGCCTTCAAAACTTATAGTTCAAATCTGGACTGGTTCCACAGATTAGATGCCATTTGCTTAAACTCTAGCCTGTAGTATCTTAGAATTCGAACCACACATGATCCATCAAGCTAAAGTTCTGAAGGATGTGGTAGGAAATGTCACGGTAGTGGCTTGCAAGGCCTTCCTCTTAGGACATTCTGTACGGTGCTACAATAAGAGGTACTTCACCCATTTGGAAAGCACCCCCACGTAGAAGAGAGATATTGTCAAACAGAGCCATTTCCATCTGTCAGGAGTGGTTTTATATGCCGAGGAGCTGGGATTTCAGTCAAATTGTGAGAATCTGTTTCTCAGTGCAAGGTGATATGGAATTCCAGGGAAAACACTGAAAAATTAAGAAGTCTAATCTGCCTTGCTTCCCCTAGTCCTTACCTAGGGTTAGGAGAGAGGTTAGTTTTGTCTACTTCCTTTACCCACCTCCCAACCACACAACAGAGAAAAAGATCCAGTTCATTAAACTAAAACCAGAGGAAACAGAGGCTATGAGTGAAAGAGTGTGGGGGATATTTAGCTGGGCTACATTTCTGGCAATGATGACTTGTGGTTTGTGATGTTGCAAGAGAAATCCAAAACCTGAATACAGGAGCCAGGACTTGCTTAAGCCCCAAGGAAATCCAGAGACCTCCAAGTTTTCTTGAACCCACTGTAGTAAGCAAGAGGGCTATGAAAATTCCCCAACTCCATTTCCTCTGTCTTCCTGTTGCCACTGAAGGAAATGGAGGAGGAAAACTGCCCAGCTGGCAGAAGCTGAGTTTCCAGATTGGCCAATTAAAGAGCTCAATGTATTGCCAGGAAAATGATTCAACACCCTGATGCCAATGACACCTACTAAAGCCATCATTTATCTTATTATTCCCATCAAGCTGGATACCTTTTGTGTGGATGGGAATAATGGAATTGCCTTCTTGCCAAGGCTACACACACACACACACACACACACACACACACACACACACACACACAGAGAGAGAGAGAGAGAGAGAGAGAGAGAGAGAGAGAGAGAGAGAGAGAACAGAGCACGAGAGCTCACAAAGTACAAAGTACATTGGAGCACATGGGAGTAAGAATCAGTAACTTGAGTCCTTCTCTTTCCCCTATTTCTAAGTGAGAAATTCTGACTGTGATCATAGTAACTTTATACCAGCATTAACTGTTAAGTGACAGAAGAATCTCATTTGCATGCTGTGGATGGGCTCAGACCACCCTCTGATTCCGGATGTTATACTAGTAGCATTGAGGTAGAATGATTATATCTGTGGTTAGATGTGGGATTATTCTGCTTTGTAAATCCGTGGCTATACTGGTTATCTATTTCCACAAAAATTCTGTTAACATGCAACCACAAGATCCAGTAGCTTAAAACAACAATCTTTTTCTTTAGCTCTTGAGTTTGTGGCTTGGTTGGGCAGTTCTAGTCTTGGCCAGGCTTGGCTGATCTTGGCTGAGCTTACTCATAGGTCTGTGACTCAACTGGTGGTTTGGCTGGTGGCTGACTGGTCTAGAATAGACTCATCTAGAACCATCTGGCTCTGCCTACATTATCTTTCCTCCCCCACAGACCAGCTTGGGCTTGTTCTGATGTGGGTGGCAGGGCTTTGAAAGAAGTAAAAACATGTAGGACCTCTTGGATTCACAGCTCAGATTTACTCCACAATTAATCTCTTGTATCCTATTCTGCTGACCTTAGCAAGTCACATAGGATGTGAGGAAATAGGCTCTACCTTTTTTTCTTTTTAAATTAAACATTTTGGAGACGAGTGTTTCAATGGCTTTGAGTTTAGCATCCTCCTGCCTCAACTTCTTGAGTAGCTGATATTATAGGCACATGTTGTGGTGCCCAGTGTAGGCTCCACCTCTTGATGGAAGTTGCTACAAGGCCATACACTGAATATTATGGCTAGTGGGCAGAGTGGAGAACCCCGGACATTTTTGCACTCAACAGAATCGCTTGGGAAATTATGTAAATAATAGGAGAGAATATTTTAAAGAGGTGGTGGCCAAGAGATGGCAGAATCTCTTTATCACTTAGATTTTCTCAACACTCTTGCTTTTTTTTTTTTTTTAAATAAGCAGCACACACATCCTGTCTTCTAAGAAGTTCCTATTTTAACCACAGATGTTACTAGAATAGAAGCAGAAAACTCCTGTAGACTCTATTTCCCTGACCATAGTGATTATCAAGAGATAATCCAGGGACTGACATCAGCCATACCCCTTGGACAAAGCAAGTCTATGACACAGAAATTGACACCTGGAGAATACCTAGACAATGGGATAATAAAAATCTCAGGTCATTCCAGTTTCTCTTACAGCAGTTCAAAAACTTTATCACACCCATTATGCCTATGAGTTGGGTTTGGAAGGCAACTCTTTCTTCTTCTCAGTGCAAGCTAGGAGCTGGTCCACCATACCCAATAGTGTAATATATGATGAGATTTGGAAAATAGCTCCCTGCTTCTCAGCATCTTTTCATTGTGTTTTTATTTACTCTGTTAGGAAGGTGTATGAATTGGAACACCTTAACATTTTCAATATTCAGTTCAATGTCATCCCCATTTTGAAGTCCCTTTTCTGTCTTTTCTGTCACATCTTTTACCTCTCTGTACTTCTTCTTTTTTTTTTTCTTTTTTTTTTCCAGAGCTGAGGACGGAACCCAGGGCCTTGAGCTTGCTAGGCAAGCGCTTTACCACTGAGCTAAATCCCCAGCCCCAATCTCTTTCTGTACTTCTAATGTACTCAGACATATGTTACAGAGTACTACCCATATATCATAGACTATGTTAACCATTCTATCTGTATCCCTCTAGTTAAATTATGATTCATTCCTTTAGACTAGACATTTTTTTTAAAAAATCTTCTTCACTTTTGTGTTCTTGGATCATAGTATTGCATTGATTTTAATAAAAACGCAAGTATTCTAAAGATTAGTCTATTAAAACTTTAAGCCATTAATATCCTAGCTTGAATTCATTGATAAACATTATTTAAGAGTGTACTCCTTCACCCATCAGCAACTCTAAATCTTGGCTGCACAAATGAATCACCTGGGGAGCTTTATAAATATATTGGTGCTTGAGCCTCACCCCAGACCAATTAAATCTGAATTTCTGGGATTGGGGCCCAGGCATCAATATTTTTAATAGATTTCCAAGTGGTTCTAATATGCAGCCAGGATTAAGAAGCACTTCCCTGAATGTGGTTTCTGCCTGATACAAAGAGCCAGAGTCAAAGGAAAGATTGCATCTAGCTGGGAGTAAGGCATCAAGAAGCAGTGAGTTTTGAATTAAATGCTAATGGATGGGTAGCATTTCAGTAGTGAAACATAAAGGAACAAAAGGGACCATACAGATATTGAAAGCACTGGGAATATACAGGAAAGGTATAGCCAGTTGATCCCAGTGTAGGGATGCAGGGCAGGGTGAAAAGCACTTACTGAATGCTTTGTGCCAAGCATTGGACACTCATTTGTCAATTAATCCTCACAATTATATTCTAAAGGGAGAACTAGTTTGTGGATGAAAATAAAAGAGTATGTAAGCATTTGCTTAAGATCATACAGGTAGTTAGTGGTAAACTTAACACCAGGTCTAAGTTGGTCTCCAGGTCAAAGCAGTCAATCTTAACCTGGGACTGGAAGATGGCTGGCACCTGCTGGCTGCCACCTTGTTTCCCAACTTCTGCCTCCTCCAATTAAAACTAATGAAGGGCTTGTGGGCTCAGCCCGGGACAATCTGTTTTCTTGAGTAAATATCAACAGGGTTGGTTTGTTTGGCCGTGGCCTACATTCCCTCGCTAGGTAGGATTTAGGCTGGTTGCTCTCAGAAATGAGCTCTGGTGGCCTAACCACATGGCTAACTCCCTGTACCACCCTTCAGGTTCAAGAGCCAAAGGATAGAGGGAAACTCACCTTTGAGCCGCAATGATTTTCAAGAATTATTCCTCTAAAATATTTGTTTTGTGTCTTTAATATTTTCTATTTATTTTACTTCTGATTTTAGAAATGATTGCAATGTCCTATTCTTAGCCACCAGACCTGCCTTTTCCCCAAGCAGCCCACAACATCTTGACCACTTCCTATCTTCAGCTTCTTTCTCCTCTCTCTCAACTGGCTTCACACTGCTACATCACAAGTCAGATGCAGCCAAGTCAAGGCAGAGAACTGGTCATGCTCTTCAAGCTAAACACCAGAGATGTATTGTTCAATTTTATTCAACAAAACAGTGCTAGGCCAAAAGGGAAATCAATAGAGAGATATTTTCTAGAACTAGAAAGTGACACCAGATGGAAATGCATCATCTGGAACTTTCTTGTTGCAGATGGAAAAAATAAAACTACTTCAAACTAATTTAAGCAAATAGAAGAAAAAAAATGACTAATGCCCTAAAAATTTCTTGCTTATATCTTCAGGGAAAGTTTGACCAGGACCTCAAATCAGATTCTCTACTTTATGTCCATTATATTCATGGACTTTATTTTTAAACTCTGTGTGAGTTTCCTTTAATTCAATGATTGATTATATTATGTCATTTATATTATATCAGTCATGTTAGGAGCAAATATTTTCATATTTTCATATTTACTCAAGACTTATAATCAACCCTTTGATTAGATTAGCTTGGATTTACACCAACTGCCAGATCAATCAATGCACACAAACAGATACAATTTTGTTGATGGGATGCCTAAGCTCATATGCTTATCTCTGACCAATCAGCATGGCCAAGAAATTTCAGGGCTTTAATAATATAAGCATAGAACATATGGGCCACCTCAAACAGCATGATCTGAGATTGGGAGAAGAGAACTCCACAAAGGACATTGAAAATACTGAAACCTGAGGGGAAAAGACAAGAGATGACAGGAAGGTAGGTACAACAGTGACCACTACAGAGAGTTCCTTCCAAAGCCTAGATCTGGAGCAAACAAAGTCTCTTCTAGCATGTAGTAAAGATGAGAGCCATAAAAAGCCTGATCCCATTTGGCAACAGTCCACATTTCTATCCCAGTAGAGATTGCCATACTGCCACAGACAAATCAGATGAACTGTGAGGCAGCAAATGCTTCCTCATCTCTTCTGTTAAGTGATTAAACTATAAAGCAGCCAATGTTTTAGGAAGTTTGTAACAACTTCCCCATCTTCATGCATGTGAATATGATGGATAATTGAGTCTTGACTGTTAACCCCAATTTGTCATTTGTATAAGTATTTTAATTTCATGACCAACCTTTTTTGTCTAAGCTTTAATGGATTATTCATTAACTGCCTGAAATATTCTATTTTTACATATTATTTGAATTATCATCAAATAAGTAGAAAAATAAGCCACTCAATCCAGAGATAGAGAAGCATTTTGTTCTGTTGGGAAGGCTGGTTTAGGTATAATTGATATTCCAAAGAAGAGTGACAGTATTATTTAGGTATTTATATGTTAAACATTGACATATAGTAATATTAAAAATGTGGTTGATATATTATATATCCAAATAAACGTATCTGAGTGTCAGAGAACAGAATAGCTACTAGATTAGACATAGAGGCCAGAAAATGGTGGCACACACACCTTTAATCCTATCACTTGGGAGTCAGAGATCCATCTGGTCTCTGTGAGCTCAAGACCACACTAGGAACAGAGCCAGGTGTGGTAGCACACACCTTTAATCCAAGCACTTGAGATCTTGAGATGTCTTGCTTGGGAAAGACACATACCTTTAATCCCAGGAAGTGATGGCAGGAAGCAGAAAGGTATATAAGGCATGAAGACCAGGAACTAGAGGCTTTTAAGCTTTGTAAGCTTTTAGTTTTTTAGCAGTAGTTCATCTGAGAGTTATTCAGATGAGGACTCAGAAGCTTCCAGTTTGAGGAAACAGGGTCGGCTGAGAGTTGGTGAAATTCATCTACCAAAAACAAACAAACAAACAAACAAAACAAAACAAAACAAAAACAAAACAAAAAACCCAACAACTTTGTGTTTGGTCACCATGTTTTATAAAAAATACCTTAACATATTAGAGTAACAGTCAGAGTGTATTGACTGCCACGGTGGCTATATTCACATTGGGCAATTCCATCATATTTTTTAACATGTTACTGAACAAGCTGGCATGGAATGAATTCAAAGCCTATGATGATGCTGTTATGTTAGATCTTTGAATATGAGGCATTAAGACAAATACTTCAAAATTGCTTGTATTTTAAGTATTTGCAACAACCACTAAGGATAAGGAATGACAAATCTCCAAGGACCAAATGGAAAGACACAGAACACAGAGTATTTGAAATGAGTCTTTCTCAGTCCTGCCAATCAGCTCCCAAATAACAACATGGAGACTTATTAATTAGGAAAGCTTGGTCTTAGCTTAGGCTTGTTTTTAACTATCTCTTATAACTTAAATTAACCCATTTTTATTAAACTATGTTGTCACGTACTGCCCATCCAGCTTTCTCTGGGTCTCCCCATGTCTCTGTTGCACGCCTAGATTCCTTCTCCTTTCTCTCTCTGCATGGAAGTTCCGTCTAAACCTCCTGCCCAGCTATTGGCTGTTCAGCTTTTTATTACACCGATCACAGCAATACATTTCCATACAGTGTACAAATATCCCACAACAACTATTCATGAGGGGCAGGAACTGAAAGTGTGCTGAACTCAATTTAGAACCTTCCTTGACTACCATATCTGCTCAGTGCATCTTGTTTGTAGTGACTTTTGTCTTATTTTTCTCCATCATTGACAGTTTAATATTTTATTGATTACCTTTCAAGAAAAGTTGGAAGGCTATCAGCTGTCTTTCTCAATAGTAAAATAAAATATATTTCCATATAGAAAGGCAATAGAATATTTAATATTCTGGTCTTTGTAGATTGACTAACTCCAAACTGTCTATCATTTTTGGCAATATGATTTGCAGAAGTTAATGGGCTTACTTTTTCCTTAGCTTTTTATTCATATAATGTTAAAATAGAGAAAATAATAGTGCATGCATCTTAGGAACTTCTACACAGAGTACACATTTAACATTTAACAGTTATGATCATTAACATCATCACACAAAAGAGAATTATGTGTATGTGTGTAAGTTACTATGGAGACTAAGGATGATTGATTAATCATACATAAAATACATATAAAATATGCCATAGGAAAATATAATTGGGACAGATTTTTCAATCATAGTCTGATAAGATTTTTCTCATTTTTAAGGCTCCTGGCCCTTAATTTTAATGCAGATGTGACTGAAGGGTACTTTAGATCATTTTATTTTTGCCAAGCAAACACAACATCAGTACTCACATACCTAAAGAGAATGGAACATGCAACGAGCTGTTTTCTTTTCACTTGTGTTAGCCTGAAGTGCTTGCCTTTTGTGAACCTTTCTGCAGAGACACAGCTACCTTTCTGCGCTGCTATACACCCTGCTCTGCTTCTCATACAAGTGTTCTTCTACTTTCTCATTCTGTCCCTCTCCAGCCCTTTTCTGGGCAGGGAGGCTGACCTTCCCCCAAGCAATTGTGGGCTTTGGTTGAGATCTAGAATTAGAATTGACTAGAGATGTGTGGGTGGGACACCCATTCCTTAGGCTCTTCTGTCCAGATACTATTCATGAGCTACACCTATCCCTCTGGTAGTTCTTCCAAGACCATCCCAACCCAAGTGCCACTGAATGCTCCACTTCTGCACCTTTTATGTCAACAGCTTTCTATATCCAAGTCCCTCTCCCATGGCACTGCATTTTCCCTTGCTGGTTTCTCTAAACCATGCTCACTTTGTACGGTCTATTAAACTCTCAATTATTCACTCTGGGCATGCCATCTGTTTTCTACTGTACTTATTATCTACTCCTATGTATATCTTAGTCTTATACAATGTGACAGAATTCTGACCAATCACCCTTTCTTCCATTCTCATACATTAAACAAACAAAAGCAAGAAAATTTTCTAACAAACATGGCATTATTCCAAGTTCCTGACAAAACTAATACTATTTCTGACGGCACATTAGCAAGAACTATGATATTAAACTTGAAAATGTTTCTACCACTACTGAAAAAAATATTAATAGAAATGTGAGTGAAGGGGAAATTCACTTTTGAATCTGTGACCCTCATGCTAACCATCACATTTAAAATTATAGAAAGATACATTTCCTTTCATTTTTATTTCACATGCTACATTGTGAATTTTCCTTGATGTTTATAATTTTAAATGTGCTATTTTTTCCCCATTAAGACCATGCAGGGTACCTTTGACACTTCCCTCTCATGTGTCATAAAGGTTGCAAATTATTTTGTTTAAGGATTGGTATGAAATTTTATTCTGGGACCCGATATGTTACTCTGGAAACAGGTTCAAAGAATTCATTATTGGACTCAGATCTCATAATTGGAAACAAATTCACACATCTCAAACTCCTTAATTAGCACATGCCAGACTTCCCTTCATTTCCATTGTTGGAAGTCACTTCACTGATATTAAGTTTTTATTCTTGGGAAAGCTCATCTCCTTGTGACCTTTCTACATGACCTCATATGCCTTCTATCACTCTGAAAACATTCTACCACAGAACAGTTAGTGCAGAAGGGGGAAAGATGATCCTTGAAACGAGGGCCACAGGAGTTCAAATCTAAGTTAAGAGAAAACAAAAGAAAAAGAAAAGTTTTTATTCTGGTGAGAACAGCTTTTAGTCATTTTTAGCTCTGAGCATATGTGGAACCATGTAAGTAGCCCCTCAATGGTGGGCAGGCTCAAGCTCACTTACATTAGTGTCTTTGTTTTTGTTTGTTTGTGGTTTTTTTTCTCTTTTTTTAATTAATTAATTTATTTTTTTATAGTGTATATGTGCTCTGTCTGCCTGTATGCCTACATGCCAGAAGAGGGCATCAGATCCCATTATAGATGGTGTGAACTGCCAGCCATTTGGTTGCTGGGAATTGAAATGAAGACCTCTGGAAGAGCAGCCAGTGCTCTTAACCACTATGCCATCTCTCAAGCCCCTCCCATTAATGTCTTGATTGGCTACCTTTCCTGTTCCTCTTCTCACAGGGAGGTCCATTGCATGGGTGCAGACTCTTATACTTAATCTAAGCAGTTTTCTACCAACTCAAAATGCTCTAGAATTTATCAAGCAGTACTGAGAAATTCTGAAATCACCTCCATGTTGTCTGGTAGAGATATTTCTTTACATATATAACTGAAGTGTGTTTGCAAGCTTGTGGTGACTCACACCTGCAACTCTAGCACTCAGGAGGCAGAGGCAGGAAGATTATTGTAAATTTGAGACCAGTCTAGGCTAAGAAATGCATTCCAGAACAGCCTGGGCTACAAAGTGAGACTCTGTCTCACTCCCCATCTATTCAAAACAAAACAACAACAACAAAAATGTATTTGCAGCAACATAACTCTATCTAGGAATGTATTAGATAGTTTTAACCACTGAGCCATCTCTCTAGCCCCAATATTAGATAGTTTTAAACCATCATTAAGAGTGTAACTTGTGGTGGTATTGTGTTCCCCACAATATTGTGCACCCTAATAAACTTATCTGGGGTCAGAGAACAGACAGCCACTAGAACAAAGCCAAAAATGGTGGCTAGAAAATGGGTCAGAGCAAGCCATAGCAGAAGTTGGGCCTTGGTGGTGCACGCCTTTAATCCCAGCACTTGGGAAGCAGAACTAGGTGGATCTCTGTGTGTTCAAGGATACAGCTAGCATAGAGACACACACCTTTAATCCCAGAAAGCCAGCCTTTAATCCCAGGGAGTGACAGCAGAGAACAGAACGATATATAAGGCATGAAAACCAGGCACCAGAGCTAGTTAAGCATTTAGTTAGGCATTTGGCTGGTTTAGCATTCAGGCTTTGGAACAGCACAGTTCAGCTGAGATTCATTCTGGATGAGGACTCAGAGGCATCCAGTCTGAGGAAACAAGACCAGCTGAGGAACAGGTGAGGTGAGGTAGCTGTGGTTTGTTCTGCTTCTCTGACCTTCCAGCATTTACCCCAATAACTGGCCTCAGGTTTGATTTTATTAATAAGACCATTTAAGATTCCTGTTATAGTAACCATTATTGTTCTAGATCTTATATTGTAGAGACCCTTGCTACTCAAAGAATGTTCTGTGGAGCAGGGTGTTGACATCACTTGGGAATTAGTTAGAAATACAGAATACTAGTCCCTGTGTAGATCTTCTGAATCAGAATGTACATTTTTACCTAGATCCCCAGATGACCTGTATATAGCGATATTTGTTTAAGAATTAATACTTCTTACATATTTTAAACATTTGAATCATAGAGAGATTTCAGATATCATCCAACCCTGCATTCTCCCCCTTTGTATTACACTCTGTTCTCATTTCACAGAATGTTGGTTGGGTTATACTGGACAAGTTTAGAAAGTGCTGCTAGTGAAATAATGCAAATAGTTGACAGCAGGCTTTTTCAGAACTATGAATACGCTACTCTGCATTTTGATTCTAGGGAGGCAGAGTGAGATTATAGAACAGTATGAAAATTCAGCTGATCCTGGGACATCATTTTCACCCACATTTTATAAATAGTATGCCTGTCTTAGTCCATTATGGGTAATACCTTGGACTTGATGATTATCACAGTTAGGAATTTATTTTTTGAAGTCCTACAAGTTGAGAAGTCCAAGATCAGATCAAGGCCTCTGAAGAGTCAGTGTTTGTAGGGTTCTGTGGAGCAGGATGTTGACATCATCTGGGAATGATTTTGGCGAGGGACCTCTGCTTCTGTACTTTGCTGCAACAAACGAATCTTTCCTTTACTTCTGAGGGACACTTTCTCTTTCATGGTTGTTTACTATACAAATGTCCTTGGAGAGGTGGTCTTAGACCAAAGCATTTAATGTTTGTGCTCATAAAATGTGCAGTAAAATGAGGGACCCATGGAGTGTTGTCTACTAGTTTTGTGAAGTTCCAGAGAGTAGATGTTCTTCTACATGGATGTTTGGGAAATTCAGTCTGATGCAGCTTTATTAATGTTCGCCATGTGGCTTCTAAAACAACTCTGAGTATGTGGTGGTAGTGGGGCCATCCTCTGTTGAAACAGCTGGAAGGGCCAGAGTTTAGAGAAACACACAAGATTTTATGAGCCATAGTTCATGCCCTTCATCCCTTCCCTAGAACATGAACACAAGTATGCACTTTGCTATAAAGCAAAATATAGCTTAGTTCTGTGTATAGGAAGAAGAACATATAGATGTTGGAGAACACCCAACATTGCCATACTGCCAATTTTGATAGTTATTTTGCTACAAGCTTCTGCTTCAACCTCAATTAAAAGTGAGTGAAAATATACTCAATGCTTTGATGTGGGGCTTTATATTTCTGTCATCATACAATTTTAGAACTAGTATGATCTTTATAATCATCCACTCCCATGGGTTATTTTAGTTGTGAGAAAACAGAAACCCAGAGATGCTCAATGGCAAGGCCATGTGACTTGCTATTCAGAGCTGGCCATTTAGCTGAGTTGAGACTGTCCAGATCTCTGTTTCATTGGTCTTTGACCTGAACCAAACTTGGAAGTTCACAAGACTATTATTCCCCTAAGGTTATGTTTTTCTGTATTAGAATTGTTGTTATTGAGGTTTGTAAAATCACTGGACATCCGGGAATATTGTTCATTCATTTGAAAATAGCTTATGGGTCAGCAAGATGGCTCAGTGGGTAAAATCATTTTTTGTATAAGCCAGATGATTGGAGTTCAATACCTGGAATCCATGGTGGAAGGAGAGAACTGACTCTTGAAAGTAATTTCTGACTCCACATGCACTATAGCTTGTGCACACACATATAATAATCAATAAAATTAAATAAAAATTCTATATTTATTGTGACCTAATATGTTATCCTACTTACTATTCTGTTGCTGTGAAGAGACACCATGACCAAGGCAACTGACAGAAAAAAAAAAAAAACATTAAATTGTGGGCTTGCTTACAGCTTTGGAGGGCTAGTCCATTATCACCATGGCAGAGAATGTGGTGGCAGGCAATCAGGCATAATGCTGGAGAAACTGCTATGAGCTACAGCCTGATCTGCAGGCAAGAGAGTGAAACTGGACCTGGCATGGGCTTTTGAAATCATAAAGGCCGTTTCCAGTGACACACCTCTTCCAACAAGGCCATACTTCCTAATCCTTCCCAAACAGTTCCAACATGTGTAGCAAGCATTCAAACATGAGCCTATGGGGCCATTCTTATTTAAATCACCACATATGAGAAACACTATTCTAGTGGGAAACACAGCTATGAATAGTCCAACCAAGGTCCCTGCTATTATCAATATATCACATGATATTTAGATGATTGGCTTTTAATCATAAAATAATTACAAAATAGCAGTTGCATATGGAATCCAAGCAATTTATAAATGTTACTAACTTGAATTTTATAGCACAGACTTTAACAGCATTTAGTTTCTTTACAGTTAGCTTATGGCAAATTTCTCCTTGTAGTTTATCTAACTAACCTTTTAAAGTATGCCTTATATGTTACTTCTCCCAAAAAATTCTGTTTCTGTTTTAGGTTAATAGATTTTATTATGTTAAAGACCAAGCTTTATTTCAAGTCTCAAAACAGATTGGGACATTTTAAAGAAATTTCACTCACATGTTTTGATTTATCAAAGCATTTCACATTTACTTAAAATATTCCATTCCCTAGAGAAGTCCATAATGTACTCAGTGCAAATTGAACATCAGAAATCTAATGTAGTAAAATGACAGACTGAAACTCAAAGAAATTGTGGAGGCTTTGCTCTTTAAAAGAAAAATCTGTTTTTGTGTTATATTGTGAATAAGTATTATAGAAATACCTGGAAGTTATGTATCACCTGTGTGCAAAAATAGTGTTGGTATACAAAAATATATAAGAAAGTTTGTTGAAAGGGTTCAGTTTAAAGTCATAGTGCATGAAAAAAAGCATAGTGTAGCATATTGCTAAGAGGTCTGTTGTGAGCCTCAAGACCCAGGATCTAACTGTGATGGTACTTGAATTACATAGTCTAAATATTTGAATTTCATTTTGTATACAACAAAGCATGTTTTAACAGTAGCGTTTACTGAGCACTTACTGTACACCCAGCACAATAATGTCATTTCTTCTTTTAGTAACTCAAGGAAGTAATAGCCTATGTCCTCTTTAGTGCCCCACTCCCCAAACAAACCCACCCTCCCTGAAGATGTTAAGGACAGGTTTATCTGGATCCTGTCATCTTGGAGACACTAAGGTATGGCCCATCTCCTTCCCATAAACAATTCTCTCTTTCTAGATTCAGTTCCAGTACACTGTGCTGATCAGGTAGGTGTTGGAGCTGCGAAGGTGCTCTGAACACTCTCCTACATTACTTTTGAGTTTGTCTGTCTTTGTGGCAACAAGAGATGAAGCAGGCCCAGAGTTTCCTCAGAGTTCATAGCAGCTAAGGTTAACTTGTATTCTAAACCTCTTGTTTTATCATCTCATATAATTTCACTAAGATGCTGGCTTCAGATGATCTGTCCCCAATCCCACCTGAGAGGTCCCAGTACTGTCTGGTTACATGCTCAACTTCAAACTGCACTCTGACACCTCCTAGTACAGTGTTATTGTAAAACACAGAACAGCTTTCATCTCTTGTTTATGCTTCTTTACATCAGTGCAACTTTGCAGGGAAGCAATCTCAATATTATTGTGTTAGGTTTTTAATTTACTTACAAGCATGTGCAAATTGTTTATGTATCTATGGTCAAAACTGTGTAAAGATTGAAGTATGTATTTCTCCATACTATACCACTTTTTTCTCTCCTCAAACCCATAATGTTTTGATGCATACCTGATTTTTCAAAATTTTTGTTTGCTTATTTTTCAGTTAGCATTGGATCCCTCTTTCTCACCCCTGCCCCCCCCCCCATATGTGTAACCATTTGGTAAATGTCATTATGTTACAATGACTCTAAGATACATGTTTTTCACTTTTTAATATTTTTGAAATCAGTATACATCTCTGATTGTAATTCTTAGAAATTATTAAAAGATAAAGCATGCATGGCTTCTTGGACTTACTGACATAAACAATCATAACAAATGTAGAGGCTGAGAATGAAGAGTGTTGTTGACTTCTTCAAGATCCTGATTGGCACCAGGAGAGCAGAGCCCAGAATGTTTGCCATGCTCACCACACCTCATAGTAAAGAAAGATGAAGATCAGTGAGATAAGTTTTTAAAGCAAAGCACTGTGCTGCCATCTGAGAGCATCAGATTGCAATCCAGACCCTTTTCCCTCTGAATGAGACACTACTTTTATTATTATTATTATTATTATTATTATTATTATTATTATTGTTATTGGTTTTTCAAGACAGAATTTTTCTATGTAGCCCTGGCAGTCCTGAAGCTCTGTAGACCAGGATGGCCTTGAACTCAGAGATCTGCCTGTTTCTGTCTTCTGAGTGCTGGTATTAAAGGCATGCAATACCATGCCTGGCTCTAAAATATACTACTTTATACTGTAACTTTGAGTAGTGTTTGGTTACATCGTCTGAAATACAGGAATTTGGCCTTGGAATTCCCTGAGATAACCGATATCTCTAGTATTTGATCCAAAACAGAACCGATTGTATTTTTAAACATGTAAATATTTTAAGTATATATTTTTTTAAATGTGAAGTTCAGGTAACATGAGCATGTGGCAAAAATTGTAAAAGCAGCAAAGGCGATACACAGAGAAGCAATGATTCCATCATGTGCTCCAGCTGCTCAGCAATTTTCCCCAGAGGTGAGCACTGCTTGCCCTTCTACATGTTCCAGAGAATTCCATATACAAGCTACAGTGTAGACTTGAACTATATCCTACATTGAACATGTATCAAAACATCATAGTGTAACCATGAATATGTGTAATTACTGTTAATCAAAAGTAAACAAAAATTCAAAACCAAAAAAGGAAGGTTCAGGAGGATTCTCTTCCTTACTGTACAGCCGAAAGTAGACAACAGCAACAGCCCAATGATGACACGGTGAGAATGGAGGTTGGGCAGGACATCCTCAGCCTGTGGAAATGTTTATAAAAGATTGCAAAGACCCAAGAACAGTGGAGTAGCTCCCTGTGCACTCATCTATACCGCCTATGGAAGAGTGCTAGCTTGAGAGGTAGGGCTCACTGAAGACAGTACCCCAGGCAGATGGTGAACTTGAGTCCCATCCTTTCATGCACTGTATTTCCTTCCAAACCTAAAGTAGAGGAAGCATCAGAGCAAATGCACGTGTAGTAAGTATCTGGATGACCTTCAGGGCTAGAATGAGAAACTACAGCTCAAGACATTGGAATGATGAAAAGGCATTGCTACTGGAGAAAAGGAAACACTGAATGCCAGGAAGGTCCAGTAAGTGCATGATATCCTCAGATGCTACAAGCAATTTGGGTGATGGGAAGAGCTTCAGAGCTTTAGCTCTGTTGTCTTCATGAAGTCTCAGCTGTGGATGAAGAGGAACTGTGGGGAAGCATAGACTTTCTCACTCGACAGCAAGTGGAAGTCAGGCTATTTCCAGTTTACTAGTTGCCATAGGGAAGAGGGCAGTTTCCTTAATTCTCTAATTTTTAGACAGTTTGTAGTTTTGTTGCAACCATACCATCCTGCCAGGTTATTGGGAAGATAAGGTAGAATAAATTAGGGCAATGCTTTTCAAAGGCTGTCCCAAGGACCAGCAGCACAGACTCCCAAGGGATCTTGTTAAAAATGCAAATTATTGGCCACATCCCTGGCTGAGAGCACAATTAGAGTTACCCAGTCTATGGCTTAATAAGCCTCCCAGTGGATAACTGCAGGATAAAATTGAGGAACTCAGAAACTGGAAAGCCTCTGGCAGAGACCACGTGTGAGAGTGGTAACTGCCTTTATCTGTGTGCTCCTTCTTCATTTGAGTCTTCAAATCTCTCTCCACTCTCTAATATGATACATTAGAACATGCTGGTATCACCCTTTGACTTCTCTGTTAGAGAGGGAAAGGGGCAGAGACAAAACCCTGAGGAGAAGCCAGGCTGTCACAGCCAGGTTCATATGTGAGGGGCCAGCTCCTACATTTATCTACTCCAGGGACTCTTGAGGAGTGAGAGATAAGAGATTTAGATAGAAATAGACAAACAGAAACACAGGATAGCTTTGGGAGGGCCTGAGTCAAAATCCACCAGCCCTCTGTCTCTTCTAAAGGGCTTTTAAAGCAATGCCAAAGGGTGAAGCAAAAAACCTCCCCCCAGCACAGCCAAGTGCAGAACATTCCAAACACCTGGCAACCATGCATGTGGTCAAGCCATCCCCTAATGCATCTCTGCTGTGTAAAGCAAGCTCAGATCTCACTAGGAAGCTCTTGTGGGCTCCCACACTCATACCCTACAGACTTTGATTCCCTAATGCTTTGTTAGTTTCCAGGATTCCTGCTGAAAACATTCTCACTGGATTCACCAGCTTCTGGAGACCTCAAAGAGACAGAGGAGAAGAAAGCTCACAAGAAAAATCTGGCTCCATCAGGCAGGCTGGATCTGGATCTGTGGCTTTGCTACTCTAATTGGTCCTTACTGCAGCAGACTATCTGCCTAAATAAAAATATCAGACCCCATCTCTCTTCTACGAAAGCACTCTTTAGCCTTTTAGATTTGGCCCACTTTTGAGTATACCTCAGTGATATAGTATCAAGAGAGAGAGAGAGAGAGAGAGACAGAGAGAGACAGAGACAGAGAGACAGAGACAGAGACACACACACAGAGAAACATAGACAGAGATAGATAGATACAATAGAGAGGCAGAGACAGAGACAGAGAGGCAGAGAGAGAATAAGATTAGGTTTAGCTCTTTAGCATAGCAGCGTTGACAACCTGGCCCCAAAGTACTTCCTCAGCCTCATCGCCCATTTCCTACTTAACTCTTGCTTTCCTTCAACCCCAACTTCCTCTTGTCACTCCTAATACACACAGGTCTATGGCTCAAAAGGCCTGCCAGTGATGAGCAAGAACAAGCTTGGTAGATGTTGTCCTGGAGCTGATCATGAGGGACAGAGAGTTCTAGTCCAAAAGAAACACTTGTGAAACAACCTGGTAGAAATGGGAGTTGTGGGGCTTTTTCCTAAAGTCGTAGTACTGGGTGAGATGTAGCACAGACGTGGTAGAAGATGCTGGCTCAACTAAGAATTTAATGAAAATGTTAACTAAGGTAATCCCTCATGTAAAAATGGCAAAGTGCTGCAAGCTGACCAAATCACCTTTGATTCTGACTGATCAGGTCTGCATCTTAGCTCTATGACGGGGGCTTATACCCACTTTTTACCCAGACCTGAATCAAAATAATCATAGCCAGTGACTTATGGCTTCCACTCTAAGTCACCACCGCTGGAATCTAAAGCCATCAACACTGTCCCAGACACTTTCTTGCCTCTTTAAAGATCATAGCTGGCTTGCGAACTTGGCTGACAGCTCCGACTCTGACCCAAAGGGCCTTGATTTAGAAGAATTATTTTCCTGACCTTAAGAGATTTTGTTTCCTTCTAATTGTGTCCTAATTGTTTGTTATTATTTATTCCTTAAGTACTCTGAGTAGGGATACACTGAGATTTGCAGTTGTTTATTCTGTAGCTCTTTTTGACAAATTCTTGGTGGAGAGCTTCCTCTGCACAGCTGGTATCAATATCCATAAAAGGCCATTTGAGCAATTTGTCAGCTCTCTAAGTATCAATTTCCTGGAGTGAGTGTCTTCAGTGGCCTCCACTTATGTCTGAAATATTTTTATGAATGTTTTTGCTTCTGAATTATTTTTGGAAGATATGTGGGGAAAAGAAACTTGAAAAAACACATTTTAACAAAAGATGGAATAGTATCCTCATTCAGGACCCAATTGACAAAGCTTAAATCCAGGAATCCCTGTGGCAAACTGTAACCTAGACCGACTGGAAATGAGTACCACAACAGCAAAGTCAGTGTTAATAGCCACACAGATGGCTGTGTATTTACCGCAGTATCTACTTTTCAAGAGTTTCCACATTTAAAAAATGTGGAAAAAGACTATTACATTTTTTTAACCTCCATTAAAAAATTATCAGTGTTAAAGCATACTTTAAATTGGAAAGCATTACATTAATTCATTCCAGCCTGCTTGATTTCTTAAGCTTTTGTGTCCCAGTAGGGTTACAGTTATTGTCAGGTCCCAAAGAAAGCGAGGACAAGTGTCGCTCAATCCCTGTGGCTCCTCCCAGCACCCCAGCCCATCCTCTAACCTAAACCTCTCCAACCCAGAGGCTGCGCTTTGCTTCTCTTCCCTGGCTTCTGATTCCTACATAAACCAGCCATTTTGGCCATGTGCTCTTTTGGCTTTTGGCTCGCTCTTGGCCTTTTGGTCCTGGGCTCCTCTCTTGGTCCATTTCCCTTCTCCTTTCTCTCTCTTCTTCCTCTCTTACTCGTCCCTCTTCCTTTCTTGCTCTCCCCATCTCTTCTTTCATGGCCTGATTCAGCCTTGACCCTCCCAGATGCCTCTGACTGAACTCTCCCTTATATCTACAATAAAACCATTCTCGACCATACCTTGGAGTGGTCATTTCCTCCTTTTCATTCAGTTATACTCCCAGAATAAATGCAGAGTTTGCTATAGAGGAGGGAACAAAAAAGATTTGATGGATCAATGAATGGAGATACTATTCAACCAGATTGGTCATCCTAATAATCCTGCTGGTGAATTTTACCTTATTGCATTGTGTGCTGTCTATCTTGGAACATTGTCTCAGTCTTAATATTTTTCACTGCTCTAGCAGAATACTAGAGACCAGTAATTTATAATTGTCAGCAATATATTGATTGATGGTTCTGGGGACTGGAAACTCCAAAACCACATGGCGACCACTTGGCCAGGGCCTAAATTGCAGTCATTTCATGGCAGGATAAAGAAATGAAGAGAGGGTGACTTGTCCCTTTATGAGAAAGCCACTCCCCAGACCACAAACACTCTTATAATAGGGTACTAACTACCTACAGAGGGCAGTGTCTTGTGACCCAGACATCTCAAATTAGGCATGCCTCTAAACAGCTGCACTGAGAATCAAGTTTCAACACATGAACTTTAATGAATACATTCAAATCATAGCAGTGTTTCATTAACAATCAGTTAAAGTGATTCCCATCTGTGCATATTTACCTTATAAAGCAGTGCATGTGCAAAATAGCACAAGGTCCTAGATATCCATTGCTGCACAGGTTATAATAGCACAAGACTGAGAGTAACCTAATGCCATCCATAGACATGGTTACCGCCCTCCCCACAGCAGAATACTAGACAGACATCACTAGGAATTGGCATTGCTGCATATCAAGTGAATGGAAAAGGAATATATTTTGGTTTGTTTGTTTTGGAATGGTCTCAAGCTCATGGAAAATTTGTTAAGAGTAATGAAAAGCATATTTTCCCCTTGAGTTACTTGAAAGTAAGTTCTTGTTATATCAACTCTGAACACACTGGCATATATTTTCTTTTAAAAAGGCAGTCTCCTGTAAGACACAGAAACAAACACATATCACCATCAGGAAATGTTACCAGTACATTCTTCCAGTATAATCCCAAGACCCTTGTTAAGTTTATGATCTTGTTACAGTTCCTTCTTATATTGGGCATGACATTTAGCTGCCATTGAGTTTCAGTCTCCTTGCTAAGGTTGTTGCTAAGCCTGTCTTCCTAACCTGTATTACCTTCACACTTAATATGGCTGAAACCAGGCAATTTGTAGCCTGCCACTCATTCAGGCTTGTATTGTGTTTCTTCATGATTAGGTGCAGGTTATTCACATTTGGCAAGATAGTCTTATCTTAGTAGTCTATCCAGCAACGAGACTTCAATTTGTCTCATTGTTGGTGATATTAACCTTGACCCCTTGATTAAGGTGATATCTGCTAGGCGTCTCTGAGGTTGTTCCTTTCTTCTTTGTAATTGGTAAATATTAATAAGAAGGGAGCTAAATAACATTGCAGAGTTGCTTGAAGAAGGTCTCCTGCAATACCAACTACCCATAAATGTTTATACATACACACACATACAGCCACTTACATATACACATGCTTATATAGCGTATATATTATGTATGTAGAGTATCCTTTGGGATAATTGTAATAAATCTCTTTTTTGTGGCCTGCTAAGTTTACATTTTGAAATAATCTTAATATAGCCAATTTAGAAGCCTGGCTTTCCTTGCTTCATCTCACATGTGGTATCAGACATTATTTACACCCACTTCTTCATTTTATTTCATATAATTTTTCCTCTTAATATTTTAATATCTATGTCCTTAAAAGTATATATTAAAACAAAGGTATGTAATTAGTGTGGTTTGGGATAAGTGTCCCCTAAAGCCCCACAGGTTAGTTCCCAAGCCATGGGAAGCCATGGAAACCATGCAAAAGTGAGAGTTAGAATTAGTGCCTGGTCCAAATAAGAATGTGCTCTAGAAGACCCTTGGGGTCCTGTCCCTTTTTCTGCACTTTGATACCAGGATGCCATCGAGTGAGCAGTCTGGGCCACCACCACAATCCAACTGCAACTTTTCTCACCTTAGAACCAAAGCAGCAGGGCCCCCTCAGCATGGAGCAGAACCTCGGAAGCTGTGGCCAGAGTGGCCTTTCCTCCTCCTAAACTTACCGGCTCACATGTTTGTTACGAGTGCTACAGAGCGGGCTAAAACACTAATGTGATAGTGATGTGAGTTGTAAGAAGACATACACAACACAGCTAATACAACTCAGGCTTCTCACAGTGTACAAACTGCTAACAGTGGACACAGTAAACACAATTCCCCAGGGAGTTTTCCGAGTTGGTGGCTGATTACTTCTGATTTCTTCCCTCCTGAAAAACTCCTGTTTTGCTCAAGGAGAGAAGGACTTGGGTCTCTGGGAGGGTGGAACTTACTCTCAACTGCTTGAGGCTGATTGATTAGTATGCAGTGATTGGTTTCAGATCTATCATGTGATTCGGTGTAACAGAAGGATTGGCAGGTAAAGCTTTTCCCTCCTGAATAATGATGTAGAGATGCTGGAGGAATGGATCTTTACATCCACCCCCACACCCTTCCCATGTAGATAGTGCCTAAAAGCTCAGTAGCCCTTTAAATGCGGGAGGCAGAAAGCTTGCTTACTTTGAACATTGGCAGCAAGAGAAATCCAGACCCAGGTCCCTGACTCACCACGGACTGCTATGTTAGAGGCAGCACATGTCTACCCCTGGGCTTTTAAGACAAGACTCAAGAGCCTATTTCTTTGAGACTATAAATCAGATTTTGATATCTGCAATCAAAAAAGCCAGGAAAACATACACCAAGGCAACATTATACAGACTGAGTAGGTTATATTTAGGAATCTATGCATATATGTACACAATAGAAATTAATGAAAACAGAGGCCATGCATTTGAAATAGAGCAAGGAGGAATGTATGGGAGGCTCTGGAGTTAAAAAAAAATGCATCTTTTTTCACTTGAAGTCCAACCGAAGGACCAGATTCTACAGTGCCAGTCTCCAGATAGTGAGATCACTGTTAGTGTGACATCCTTCGACGTAAGACAGTGATGGAGGAGTTTCTCCATAAGCAAGGGGTTTCTCCTCAAAATATAGAGCAGAGTTTGCGGGTCCCTGTAGGAACTCCTAAGAACAGACACACACACACACACACACACACACACACACACACACACACACACACACACGTACTTCCTGAGGAGCAAGGCAGGGAGGGGCTCAGAGAACTGGCAGCAGTATAGGAGTGAGTGACATGAACTAGATAGTAAACAGGAAAGTAAACTTGTTATAAAAATGGAAAATTTTGTTTACAAAATAATATTTTGCTACAACTATTTCAATTCTCCTTATGTCATTTATTGGCCCTGTGGTCTGGAACTTGATCACTTAAATCTCAAGTCTTAATTCCATTATCCACGGGGTGAGTTTTCTAAGGAAACTTTTCCTCTTTGACAACTTCAGAGTTCTCTATTGAACCACTCAATCGTGTCATCAAATGCAAGGTTATACGATTCAATTAATA
Source organism: Onychomys torridus (assembly GCF_903995425.1). Taxonomy (NCBI): domain Eukaryota; kingdom Metazoa; phylum Chordata; class Mammalia; order Rodentia; family Cricetidae; genus Onychomys; species Onychomys torridus. Next base: position 133,037,693 of record NC_050443.1, read on the forward strand.
ATTTAAATCATTCCAGTTAAATTATGCCCACCTGAAATTTTCATCTGCACAAGTTTATGGTGACTTATTGGCAATGCATTTGGAAGCAGCCTGGGACCAGGTTAGATGAAAGAATTTGGGCTGACTCCCATGACACAACCCTGAAGCTGTTCTCACTCCACACTCCAGCCTGCTCGTTTGCCCTTGCCTGCCATTATTGCAGACACCCCTCACTCTTCTTTGCTTCATAGAAAATTAATTAATAAGTAACCTTTCAAGCTACAGCTCCTCCCAGCATTGATCTCCATGAGATTGGGGAATCTTTGCTTAAAAAATAATTTTAAAAGAATTCTTCATTAGCTTTAAAGAAGCATGTTTCATTATGGCCTTTTCAAACAGTTCTTCTTGTTGTTTCTCCCCCTGTAACCTCCCTCCCTGGTGTCTTCCTATGCCCAGCAGCTTCCTTTCTACTTTCCTGTGTGACCTTCCCCCAGCCCCAGGTCTGGTTCCCCTCTCATTGTTTCTCAGTCTAATTCAAGAGTGGGGAGTCTTCGCCTGCTTCACAGTGTATTTATGAAGGACTTGGCACAAAGGACTTGTTCCACAAATGTTTGCTGAGTGAGTGCGGTAATGGTTGTATACCAGGCCTATTCAAACAGCTGAACAGGCTTCTACCAATGTGTGAGAAGAGCAGGGTGATTGACAGCAGCTTGTCAGTTTAACATTCGAATGCTTGTGTGGTCAGGAAAATGCACATTATCATAGTTTGTTTTCCCCCGGCTCATCTTTTATTACAGAAACTTACAAAGTAAAAGCAGAGAATCTTAAAAATGCAATATTAGAAAGCAAATAGATTCTTATTAAAAAAGATTAACTTCTCTACTAGTTCTAATTCAATCATCCTTGGATGCCTAGGCCATGTGGCTCTGAAAATGTGAAACTTAAAGGTTTCATGTTTAAGTCAAAGATGTCCAGAGCTTCAACCCCTCAAACAGAGATGCTTGGTTCCTAAGGGTTTGGGATTAGTCCAGGGTGACTTCATAGCTCTGCTCACCTGTGCTGTAGTTTTTCATCTGACTGTCCCTCTCAGAGCTGGAAGCTGTGATGCCAACCACTCCCATTCCTCAGGCCACACAGGCCCTGGAGCTGCCCCATCTTCTATATTGGACTTGATAAGGTGACTGCCTTCCCCTCTGGGGTCTTGTTAGCATCTTTTTTCTACAGTGACCTCTTCATCAGGTGTAATGTTGAAGGAGAGAGGTAGACTTGCTAGAACCTTCAGCTGTGTTTCTGTCCATTGAGCAATTGAGTGTTTATCTTTCCAGGATTGAGACACAGGGGTCTTTCTGATTCTAGATTAAGCCAGATTCCAAAACAGCATCCCCTCGGTATCTTGCAATGAACTCATCCTCTCTCAGGAAAGTACTGGTGCTGGCTCACCTATGGATTAACATCACTGTCTCTGTATATGTGTCCTCCCCACTACCACACACACCATAGAGAAGGTCTATTTTTCCTATCTTGTAGTCTCATCTCCACAATCCCAGTGTATGTGATATGAACTGCAATAGCAAACAGAATTAGAATTCATTTCCATTCAACTTCTGGGTGCTAGCAAAATTGGGGAACTCTAATTGATTTATGAGAGCAAGAAAAAAGACTGGTAGTTCTTAAGCCCTGTTGGTGTAAGAGGGACGTATTGGCCTGAATTTGGAACTTAGCCCATCCTTTATTTATTCTGAAAACTTTGACAACCAACTGTTGTTGCTGGAACTGACTTCCCCTTCTTAGTACAATGACCATAATGTTAGTACCTACTTCATAGAGTTAAGGTTAAATATGCTGTAAGCTGGCATCCCATTGGCTTACCCCATTCTCTGAAGTCTAGGTTTTCACCTAGATTCAATTCTTTTATCTTTCTAACATAGTATTTAGTTTATTCCAGAAGAAACGATTTAAATTCTTCAAACACAACTGTTTTGAAGAATGTTAAAAGTTGGAAGATTATGACAGAGTTGCTTATTGCAATTCTTAACTCAGATAAATATTGAAACCAAGGTTTGCTTTTTTTTTTTTTTTTTTTGGTTTTTCAAGACAGGGTTTCTCTGTAGCTTTGGAGCCTGTCCTGGACTAGCTCTGTAGACTAGGCTGGCCTCGAACTCACAGAGATCCACCAGCCTCTGCCTCCCGAGTGCTGGGATTACAGGTGTGCGCCGCCGCTGCCACCACCACCACCTGGCTGCTTTGCTCTCTTAATAAGAGGTAGTCTCAGACTTAAACCATGAACATAATATGCAGGATTAGAGAAGATTGCAGAGAAAGGTGAGATCATTTGCAGGATACATTCTCTGTCTTCCTACAAACCATTGCTAACAAGGCTCTTCTTTTCTATCACATTTAAGTCCAGATGCTAGAGGGAGAAAACATTTTTTTCATCTGTAATACCTCACGCTAATACTAGGTGTTGTCTAAGAATTTTCTAGAAATTTAAAAATCTCTCTATTTTCTCACATAGGGGAGATGTATGTGGCACACTGTGAACATTTTTAAAACCTTAGGCAGAGCATTTGCAAGGTGCCTTGCTAAGAAATATTAGAAAAGGATGCATCTGACAAAATAATTCTCTGAGGAACTGGGAATCAATACACTGAAATAGAGAAAAGTGCATATAAATTTGGAACTCAAATTTTGAGATCCATCTCTTGGGAGCTAAAACAGTGTGAAATAGACAAGTGTTTTTTATCTTGTTTTAGTTTGCTATAATCCTGAATTATGTTTTGGTCAGCTCTCTGAGCCATTGTTTTCTGTGTGTGTCCACAATTTTTTTAAATTGTGCTTTCTTGCTCTTTTATTCAGTACTGGAGAAAATTAAGGTTTTTACATTCATTCTTACTGTGAAATGATTTTAAATTTAAAACTTAAATTAAAAACATACAAAATGAATACACAAACCTCTGGCATACCATATGTCTTTGTCTCTTTTTTGTCACTACAACAAAATACTGAATTCAAACTAATTTATAAAGCATTTACAAATACATTTATGGATCCAGACACTGTAAGTCCAATATCACACGGCTACATCTGGTGAGGACTTTGTTGCCACACCATAAAGACAGAAAACCAGAAGGACAAGCAATGTGTAGGGACACCTCAAGCACGAGAGGCACTTAGCTTTATGGCACCTTGCTCTAGTAGTAACTAATCCAGCCCAGGGGGAAAGGTATTAACCCTTTTAAGGATGTAATCATCTCTTATGGCCCCCACTTCTCAATACTGCCACAAGGGCAATCATGTGTGTATATATGCGACAGGACTTCATGTATCTCACTCATGTTGACCTCAAATCTGCTATATAGCTTAGGGATGACTTCGAACTTCTGATCTTCCTGATTTCCTCTCCCAAGGGCTGGGGTCATAGTTGTGAGCCAGCTTGCCCTCTTAGTTACATCCCTAGTCCAAGAGCATGTTTTATAACTTTGTTGCTCTCTTTTTTTCTCATATGCACATACAATATACAGATGTATACATATTGCTATTTTTCTGAAGCTAAAGAAATTACCTTTTAGCTGTGCTATCTCATTACCCAAATACTTATTATTTTCTAGTCCCAGGTCACTCCCCTGCACAATCCCAGATAATTCTTTAAAACCAAGAAATATTACCATTTAACACATTTGAATCTCATTCAATTTTATCAATTTCCCAGTAACAAGGTTTTGTAGATGTCAGGATCCTGTAGAAGCCCACAGGCTGCACTTAGCCAACGTTCTTTAGTCTTCTTCAAAAAGGGAAAATTCAACAGTTTTCTCTTGGCCTTATGACCTTGATATTCTTGAAAATTACAGGCCAATTATTCCATGATTTTTATCCCTAAAATTCCTATAGAGTCCCGAAAAGGGATATCCATAAGTTTAGATTAAATCTCATGGTTTACTTGATACTTAGGCATTTTGGCAGAAGTGTGATAGAATTACTATATGTTCCTCAGTTTCTGCAAGTATGAAATGTCAGTGTGCAGGGTGTAGTTGCAGTTTTCCTGCCTGGCCCAGTCAGGACAAATCTCTCTCACCCGCCAGGCCCACAGTCGCTCAGACCCAACCAAGAAAGCACACAGAAACTTACATTGTTTAGAATCTGTATGGCTGTGGCAGGCTTCTTGTTATCTGCTTCTTCTATCTTAAATTAAACCATCTCTGTTAGTCTATACTTTGCCACATGGCTTGTGGCTTACCAGTGTCTTTACATGTTGCTTCTCCTGGTGGCGGCTGGCGGTGTCTCTCTCCAACCTTCTACTTCCCAGAATTCTCTTCTCTCTTGTCCTGCCTATACTTCCTGCCTGGCCACTGGCCAATCAGAACTTTATTTACACAGAGCGATATCCACAGCAGCAGGGGAAGGGCAGGCTTTGAGGTTCCAAAGCTATGTGCCATTCCCAGTTTTTTCCCTCTGCTTCCAGCTTGTGGTTCATGATGTGAGCCGTCAGCATCCTGGATAAGCCTGTTGCTTGTTGCCATCCTTTCCTGCCATGTCATACTCTCACTTCCTGGAACCACAAGTGCAAATAAACCCTTCCTTATATGAATTGCCTTGGTCATGGTGTTTTATCATTGCAACAGAGAAGAAAATAACACATAATAATAATAATAATAATAATAATAATAATTATTATTATTATTATTATTATTATTATATTTCAAAGTTTGAGTTATCCTGTATTTTGCCAATGAAGGTGTCTTTAAGCTAAATCTTATTTCTTTTTGACTTCTGTTAACTCTTCAAATATCTTCTTGCTTTCTGGCATAAGTTGTTCCATGCTCATATTGTTTCTGTGTACTCACTCTGGATTCAGCTGCATCCCCAAGGCACTTGACTTCCTTTAGAAATCAAGGACTGAATCCCTTAACTTTCTCCATGTTGTAGTGAGGTCACCTTTGCAGATAATACTAGAGGAGATCTGTGTGGGCACAGATACCTACAAACACACATACAGCTTTATTTATGTTCATGTTTGTTTGAAAATCATGACTCCACATTGATACTTCTCATTCCAGTTCAGCAGTATTAGATACTCCAGTGGTATTATTTCTACTCTTTCTGTATCTGTAACTCCTGCAACAGTGAGAAGCCCACTTCCAGCTATTTTCAACTTATTAATTTTTCAATCCTCTATGTAATCAGCATTCTTATCTCAGGGCACTTTCCTCAGCCCTAATTCTATCAACCACTTCTGCCCAGTGAATGTGCAATTGATTCCTTTAGCTTCAAACAAACAGAATGGGTGGTCAGGTAGGTACTACATGCTCTAGCGTTGCCCTAACAATATTATCAAGAGATAGAATGGAAAGCGGGTGGTGGCAGTGCACACCTTTAATTCTAGCACTTGAGAGGCAGAGGCAAGCGAATCTCCGTGAGTTTTCAAGGCCAGCCTGCTCTACAGAGCAAGTTTGAGGACAGCTAGGATTGTTACACTGAGAAATTCTGCCTCAAAAATAAATAAATAAAATAAAAATAAAAATTAAAAACAAGGGGCTGGAGAAATGGCTCAGTGGTTAGGAGTGCCGACCGGGAACCAGATTCAATTCCCAGTACCCACATGGTGGCTCATAGCTTTCTGTGGCTCCAATTCCAGGGGACCTGACACTCTCTCATGGACGTGCATGCAGGCAAGACACTAATGCTCATGGAATAAAAATAAACATAAATAAATAAACAAATACATGCAGCTATGTCCTAATAAATTTATAATAAAGCTTATCGTATTTTATTGACAGATGAATATATGTGGAGCAGAACTATGATTTCAGTGTCATAGGAAATCATGGAAGATGACAGTTTTGGGCAGGCCACAGGTCATTACTTCTATTGCTAAAATTCCTTCCCAAGGGGAACCAAAAACAATATCTAAGTTCCCAATAACAAACCAAGTGAAGATTCTGCCAAAGTTCACTCTGGAACCAGTATATTGGGATTCCTTAGCACATAGGTGAAGGGTTATATACAGGGGTGTGAATTGCCCCCCACTCTGCCCTGTACCCCAAAAAGTCCACACCCAGAAAGCCTTTATTCAACATGTATACAGTTTTCCCTATAACTTCCCTGTAGTGGCATAGACGAAGGTCCCCTCTAGTATTTAAGGCAGGATGCCATACAATAGGTGGTAGAGAGCAACTGGATACTTCGGTGGGGCTCTCTGATCCTCCCTACACTTCCATGAGCGAGCATAAACAATCAATAAGCACAGCTGGGGTAATCCTTTTGCTTGAAGCTCCTGAGATGGCAGTTGCTTGGCTCTGAGGATAGTCACTCAACAACAGCTTCCCAGGAATCTGCCAGAATTATAACAAACAGCCTGGTTCTTCAGAGAAGAAAAAAGTGACACTTGAAATTTCATCCTTACCTAACCCTTTTCCACAGCAGTGTCTTTCTTTGAAAACATGAGGCACTTTAGGGATAGAAAATGTCATCCCAGGACATCTGTGTCCCTAATGTATTCTAATTAATTTTCCCCTCCTCTTCCTCTTCCTTCTTCCCAGGGGTGAGCTTTTAAGGAAATCTTTGCTGATGACATCCGAGTATGTAAGAAGTATTCCTCATCTTGCCCTTTCTATGTCTTCATTTTGTAATAATATTGTCAGGAACTGAGATATCTAGAATTACATAACATAGCCAGGTGTGATGATGCACACATTTGATGCCAGTCCTCAAGAGATAGAAGCAGGTCAATCATTGTGACTTTGAGGCTAGCATAGTGAGTTCCAGGCTAGACGAGATTACATAGTGGGACCCTGTCTCAGGAAAAAAAGAAAAAAAATATATATATATATATATAACATGTAAGCATGCAAGCACATTGATGAGGAAATTTCCTCATTTCTAAATCATGGTTATATTGAAAATCTTAGGAAAATTAACATGATCAAGGACCCCCAAGTACATGGAAGACTTTATAAAATCCTATGCCAAATTGTGAATTTGTAAGTTTTATCCTTTTATCACAGTGTCATGATGTTCTAGGGCCTTTTTGAAAGTAATATAGTAATGGAATGATGATCTAACATCCTTATAGTCTTTGAATATTACTTTTTTCCAGCCACATCTGTTCAGCATCGCCAGAACAAAAAGTAAAAACTGCAGTGAGTTTGTTACTACAGTGTTTGACTTCTCTTTTTTTCCTTATTTCCCTACCCACCCTGAGAGCTGTTGGCTGTCTGCACTGGAAAGTGTGGGCCTGCAGGGTGTATCATGGCATCACAGACACTGACGGGAAGAATATATAATGGAGAGATGGGCCTAGTACAGTACCTATAGATGACTGTTTTCAATGTTCACATAGGCAAGGAAATGCATGTTAGAGTACAATACCTATAAATGACTGTTTTCAATGTTCACATAGGTAAGGAAATGCATGTTAGAGAGATCCCCTAGTAAAAATCTTTCCAAAATGGATTAATTAGAACCACTTGAAAGTCTTTAACCAAAGAAAGCTGCAGATTGATTGCTTGTGGCATGTGTACTTGAAAGTGTCAATCTAGAAATGTCTCATTAGTCAAGAAAAAAGAGCCTTCAGATTCAGTAAGGAGTTGTTACAGATGGATGAAGGAGTATTAGGAAGAAATACTTTCAGTAGGTTCTTTTTTATTTGAAGTGATAATTTTTTTGTTTTTTAAAAAATATTATGTATGTGTGTATGTGTGTATGTATGTATGTATGTATGTATATGGGCACAGAAGAGGGTGTCCAATATCCTGGAGTTGGAGTTAAAGTGGTTGGTTTTGAGCCATCTGGTATGGGTGCTGGGAACAGAACTCTGGTCCTCTGAAGGAGCAGCATCTATTCAAAATTCCTGAGCTGTCTCTCCAGCTCCCCCTATGCTTTGTTTTAGTTTATACTAATAATATTAGTATATAAAGTTATAGGGCAAAGCAATTTCATAGACATTATCTTGTCTAAATCTGCACTAGAATATCTCCAACAAGAAAAGTGGGCTCAGGCTTTGCAAAAGGGTCAATTCAGAGAAAGATTCTCAAAGTGATAATTCTTGCCTGCAAAATATGGTAGGAACACAAATATTTCCTGGGGTATAGCACACCAGGGCTAGAAAAATACCTGTAAAACTTCTCCAACTTAAAATACCTGGATTTTTTTTTTTTATTTTAATGGGAATCCTGTTGTTGTTACTTTGACCTGATTGGAAGAGCTAGTTTAGTTTTTGACTATTATTTATGGTCTTAAAGAAGGAGTTTTTCTTTGGAATGACAAAAGAATGGAATTAGATTTTACTGCTGTTATTACTTATTTTCCATGAATACTAGAGAAACTTTTCCTCCATAATGGATCATTGGCCATAGCATAACCTTTACTTTTGTCAATGGGTCAAAATTATTTTAAAATGTTATGGAGATACTGCACCCTGGTTCTTAGAGTCCAGGCCAAGGAATGGAGTTATTGAATATTCTGTGGAGTCTGGTTCAAGCTTGATCACTGTGGATGGTGGCTAGATAGTCCTGGTGTAGAGTAATTGGGTGGAGAGGCCTGTAGGCAACATTTCAAGGGAAACATTGCAGAAGTTAAAATTGAGGAGTTGCTTCTATTTTTATTTCACATAAGCATGCCTGGTTTCCTATCCCTTGTGCTATAAGCAAGAAGCTGCAAACTTTTCCAATTAAAATGGAAAATGCCCAGGCAGAGTCTATGGGCACCAGGTAATTGGATGAGAATTTCACCAATTGGATCTTGCCCCTGCTCATCCAAATATCCAGAGTGTTTTCTCCACAACCTGCTAAACACTGGGGCTGGGGGAACATTAGAAATGCTTCACTGAATGTGTCAATTTCCAGGCAGGTGCTTTCAATTTTTGCCCAAAGTTAAAGGATCCCTAAGCAAGATCATTTGTAAATAATTATCTTGCATATTTGATTCACCCAAGATCATTTTATTCTCCCATGATCTTAATTCTGCCAGCTAACCAACAATTTTCGAGCATTCGTTTTTAGGACATTTTATATTGCTAAATCCTTTTCAGAACTCAAGAGTTTTTGTTCCTGTAGTTTTGTTCTTCATTATTTATCAGTGTTGAAATCAAGTGCTAGAAATTGTTTAAAGTATTTATTAAATTTATTATAAAATGCAGTAATAAACCCCTTGCATGTTAATGTGGACAGTACATTTTAGTAGTGTGAGTGTATGATTTGAATCAAAACAGTGAGTGTAAAGAATGGTACTGTTAAATATTTGCAAGTCTCTCTAGTGTCAGATTCAATAAATGGCAGTTATTTCATACAATATCATATGCTGTGTCATTCCTGGAGCTCTCCACCATGCTCTCATGAAATAATGAGAGTAAAAGAGGCAAGATAATCTTTGTGTTGCTATCTTAGAATTATAGTTTTGACCTCTGAGCCTCTGAAATGAGGAACCCCTACTGGTCCTCAGACAACACTTGTTACAGAGCCGCTGAGATAAACAAACATGAATAGAATTACAATCCAGTTAAGTGCCCCTGTTAGAACTATGAAGGGTCAGTGTCTTCACTGGCTCCTCCAGAAGTCAGCAGGTAGCCAGCATCACAGAGCAGCCAACATGATGATTCTGACACCTCTGCCCTCATGCTCTGTCTTTTGCTGACTAGTACATGTTTCCATGTCTAGAACTTATTAACATAGAGGTAGTATTTCTAAATGGACTCTTTGAATTCAATGCTGAAATTTGTGTAGAAGGAATAATAGAGTCAAGCTTGATGGCATAGGCCTGTAATAACTGGCTACTGAGGAGGCTGAGCCAAGGTTGCTCATAAATTCAAAAGCTGACTTAGCTACAGAGTAAGTTCAAAATCGTTCTAGGCAATTTAGTGAGACACTGTCTCAAAGGAAAAAAAAAAATCAAAATAGGATGGAAGCTGTAGCTTGCTGGTAGAGGATGTACCTAGCCTTTGAGAGGTTCTAGGTTAAGTTCCTAGAGTTGGGAAAAAATGAAAAAAGAAAAGAACAGCCGGTGGCACACGTCTTTAAATCCCAGCACTTGAAGGGAGAGGGAGGCGAATCTCTGTGAATTCCAGGCCAGCCTGGTCTACAAAGCAAGTTCCAAGAAAGGCGCAAAGCTACACAGAGAGACCCTGTCTTGAAAAAACCAAAACCAAAAAAAAAAAAAAAAAAGAAAGAAAGAAAAAAAGGAAAAGAAAAGAACAAGAGGATGAAGAAAAAGAAGAGGGGAGGGGAGAGGAGGAGGGACAGGGAGAATTGGATCAGGAGGAGGTGGGTCAGGGAGGATTGAATTAGGAGGAGGGGAGGGAAAGCAAGTTAGAATTTTCCTAATATGGAATGTTGGTTGAATAATTAATAAAACAGCCTGCCAGTAGACCATTGTGACATAGGCCTTTTATTCCAGGACTCAGGAGGCAGAGGCAGGCAGAAAGATGAATTCAAAGCCAGCCTGGTCTACAAAGTGAGTTCCAGGACGACACAGAGAAACTTTGTCTCAAAAACAAATAAAACAATATAATAAATTGACAAGATAATAAATGACATTCTCTTCATTGATAGGGTAAAGGACAAAAATCACATGATCACTTCTGCAGATGTGTTGACATTTTATGAAAGCAACATTTATTTATAATTAAAGCTCATTAAGTTGGGCTAAAAGGAAATTTATACAATATGATAATCTGTATCTTGAGAAACATACACAAACACCCAACATCGTTTTTCTTCTTTAACATATCAAGTACTCATGTATATATTTAGCAAACATTGTATAAAATATCTGCACAGAAAACACAGAAGAAAAATTACTGAGATAAAATTTAATTTTTTAAGAAAAGGTAAGCATAAATATTTGAAGACCTATTACCATTAAGAATTCTAACTTCAGCAGAATTCAGTAAGATCTCAATCTAACTGCAAGATGCATTTTATTTTATTTTCTGTAGAAATTGCCAATCTGATTCTAAAATTTGTATGGAAGTGAAGAGAGAAAGGACTGGCAGAGATACTGTTGAAGACAAGGGAGAGTGTTTGAGTTCTACAGACATTTATTCCAGGTTTGTGTCTCACACCTGTAACTTTAGAACTCAGGAGGCTGAGGCAGGAGGATCACTGGGCTAGAGTTTAAATATATGTACATGTATATATGTGTGTATATATGTATGTATATTTGGGGCATAGTTTAAAGTGTGTAAAGCAAACTTCTTATTAATTAGCTAGAATAAGGCATGGATTTAGGGCTGCCTTCTATATTACTCACTGCCTCAAAATGAAACAACAACAATAAAAATACTGTAGTAATTAAGGGTGTATTCATGCACACTGGACAAACAGATAATTAGAAAAATATCAAGTTCAGAAAAAAATCACAGAAATAAATACTATTTGTAACAAATGTGCTGTTCTATTATAACGTGGAACAAGGTACATTACAAAAATGGTGCTGGATTCATTTATTATCCAAAGATAAAACCATCCTGTGATTCCTAAAATGTTAACAACAACAACAAAAAAAGGCTCTGGAAAGATCATAGCTAAATGGCTTCTTAGAAGGTTGAGGAGAAATTCTTTTCCACTTGGGCCACCAGGAAACTTCTCTTAAATGGTATGCTTAAGAAGACTAGCCATAAAGGAAAAATACTGACAAGCTTGAATTACATTAAAATTGAGAACTTTGGCACATCAGATGACCATTCAGGTAATGGAAAGACTAGTGAGAAAATGTATTTGTACCAAGTATCTACCAAAGATCTAGTGTTATATAAATGTGTGGGTTCATGAGCAAGTATATAGATAGGTCCATCTTAATAAGAAAAGAATAGCCATTGGTAAACAGACAATAATTCAAGAAAACATTTTATGAGTTCAATGTCAGTAGATGTTTGGGAAATACAGAGAACACCAATGCCTCTGTACATTCACAGCATGACTAAAATAAACCCAAACCACTGCAAAAAATGAGAAAAATCAAGCAGACCCAAACTTTTCAAGACCACAGCAAGGTTTAATGGAGGTAGAGCATCTGGAATTCTCATACACTTGGGCAAATTCTTCAGTGTTACCTTCTAAAAATTAAAAATATGCTTTTCCAGGATGGGAAGAAAGCCAACATTGTGCATGCTTGCCTTGCAAACATGAGGATGAGTTTGACTCCTGGGTACCCCGCATCCCCCCCTTTAAAGTCAGGTTTGGTAGTACAGACTTATAATCTCTGCATAGGGTGGGGGGGTGAAAGGGAGAGAGAAGAGACAGGTGGATCTCTAGGCACAGAGGTTACTGGCTAGTTAGCCCGGCCTACTGGGCGAGTGCCAAGGCAGTATGAGAACCTGTTATTTAAAAAAAAAAAAAAAAAGATAGATACTCATCCCCAAATAACCAACATTACCTGCAAAGCAAGTGACACCTGAGCTTGTCCTTTCCTCCAACATATTCACTTGAGCACACATGAACATGTGCACACATATATAACATAAGCTTTTCTTATAAATATTATTTTTTCTCCTAGGTATATAGCAACATAACATAAGTTGCTATATACCAGCACTAAAACATGTACAAAAATATTGAAGGCAGCCCCAAGTCAGGAAAAAAAAAGCTCCTATTATTATTTATTCATTTTGTTTTTTTAAAATTCCTTTTTAAAGGTTTATTTTATGTGTATGAATGTTCTATTTTTATGTATGACTGTGCATCACATGTTTGCTTGGTGTCCATGGAGGTCAGGAAAAGGTATAGGACCCCCTGGAACTGGAGTTATAGGTGATTGCAAGCTAGCATGTGGATACTGGGAATCAAATCAAAGTTGGGTCCTCTGCAAGAACAAGTGCTTTTAAATGCTGAGCTGTTTTTAAGATCCATTTTTTTTTTTTTTTTAAGACAGGGTCTTGTGATGTAGCCCTGATAGGCCTCAAACTTGCAGTCATCTTTCTGCCTCTTCTGCCTCAGCATGCTGATTGCTAGGATTACAGACAGACAGGAGCAACCAAGCCCAACCCTAGACATATGATGATATAGTGATGCAATGGGCCACACCCCAGCAATGAACAGGAATGAGTCACAGCTACCTGTAACAAGCCACAGAAATCACTCCGATAAAGGGTTGGATGAAAGACTTTGAGTGAGTTTATATTGCATTAAGAGTCTATACTGGATACAACATTTATAGTAAGATAGGCAAGTGGTAAATAATAGCTGCAGGCCTCTGTCTTGTTGATAATCATCTACATCTGCATTATGTGGTGACTTCATCTCTTCTGCCAAACTCAGCAAAATAAATTCTTTAGATTTGTACACTTTCTGATAAGCATGCTACATTTTTAAAAACTGAAAAGCAGATGTCTTACACTATACTAGTAAGAATAAAGGTATCTAGTCTCCCCTCTGACTCAAAAATCCTCATATTAAAGCTCAAGATACTGACAGAGGAAAAAAAATGAACCATTCCCATGTGTCATTGCCCAGAATTCTGGGCTGTCTTCAACTTGGAATGGGTTTGTCAATTTGTTGCCTCTCTTGAATCTCTAGTTCTGCTGTTCCTTTGTGTTCACTAGATCAAGGTTGATGCTTGCCAACTGATAAAAGGTGCATTAAGAAACATGGCAGAGATGGGGCCACAGTGTCTGAAACACATCAACTGGCAATTAACAGGAGAGGGTGAGCTGAGGCACCCTAGGGGAAAATACACTTGTGGGGAAGAATAGTGCAAAGATCAGGTGGACATTTCTGCTCACAGGAGGACAAGATCCAAGGGTGTGGCTACTATACAAAACAGATAGTGTCCAAAGGCATGCAAGGACTTCAGGGGATTTGAAGTGAATGGATAACCCATCCATTCAAATATTTATTGCCTGTTCTTGAACAGAGATTGTTAGGCATTGTTAATGATTGAGCAAACATCTCAGGGACACAGCTTCATAGGGGCCATGCTACAATGAGCAGGGTTTTTTCACTTAGCACTCCTTTTTCTGGGAATGGATTTCCTGTGTTAATGAGTGTATGCCTATATTTACCTTAAAAAAGTCACAGTCTTTATTTGTAAATATTGTATTCTGCTGACACAAGGCCTGGTAAGAAGTAAGGGAGTCTTGACAGATTCATCCACATTTCCATATCCTCCCTCTATAAGCAACATTATACATTTGTAAGAAATTTGGGCAATAAATAGCAACCAGGAGTACATAAGCTTATACGTGACTTGTCCCAATGCCAGCCGCACGCAAGCTTTGCCCATATAGTGCAGCATGAATTATTCAACACTCTGTGTTAAATGGCCATTTTTGGAATCTAGTCTGTATATTTGAAGTTTTTGCATTTTAAGTGGTAGACTTAATTTGTGCTTATCCTGAAATTATAATTGCTATTCTGACATGCTGCCTTTAGCAAAGTATGTATTCTTATGCATGGAAAGTACACTTTAGAATGATGGCATGACTTTTAAACACACACACACACACACACACACACACACACACACACACATGCACACACACACAAACACACACACCTTAATACCATATAGTCATATTGTGGCAATCCTGTGCATACACCACACTAAGAAATTTTCTTCAAACCCAAAGCTCCAGAGATTTTACAAGTACAATGCAGGCTATACTTAAGGAAATTATAATATGAATTAAGTGTGCAGAAGATGCGTAGAAATTTCTTCTAACCAAAAGAGTCATAAATTTAGTAATATAAAGTGGTGACCAAGGGCTGGCTGGGCTTGTGGTCAGATAAGTTGAATGCACAACCAAGTTCAGCTACTCATTAGCTGTGTGGTCTCAGGCAATGTCCCTCTCTCTGTTGGGCTCTGTGTCCTTTGTAAAATAGGGCTTTCATTACTTGTCTCCTAGAAATTTTGTAGAATTCATTGAGGTAAAACATATAAAGTTCCAGTCTCATCAAAAGATTAAAAGGAACACCATTAATTTTTAGTAGAAACTAGTATAAACTAGATTTTCAATACTCCCTGGTGATTTTTGGCATTTCTTCTTTTCTAAGGTGTTGTTATGACACAATACTCTTGAAACATGTTCCTCTTGCTCAGTGAGGGTGGAAGATACTGCCGACACCTCCTCACTTCCAGCCTGTCATTTCAGGTACCACAATGAAGAGAGAAGACCATCTGTGCCAGGACAGCATTTGTCGAATCACTAAATGAAGTAATGATACAAATTGAAGGGATTAGAGATACTAAGAGCTATGGTTATTCAAATATATCTTCTGTGGATGTCTTTGGTAATCAAGACTTGATATGCTTTCACATTTATTCCCTTGTCAGGGTCTATAGTTGAACAAATGTGTGAAATTTAGTTAAATTTTTCTTAGAGGTAATCACATAGCCTGAAACACAGCTCCACCCCATGTGTATTAGTGTTTCTATTACTGTGATAGACACCATGACTATGGAAACTCTTATAAAAGAAAAAAAAAAAAACATTTAATTGGGGTGGCTTATACTTTTAGAGGTTTAGTCCATTTTCATCATGATAGGATGCTGACATGGTGCTGGAGAAGTAGCTGAGAGTGGAGAAGGAGCTATACATTATTGGTGAAATTATTAAGGCCACTCCATGTAGTTAAAAGGGAGGTTTATTTAGTGGTATAACTTACAAATGAATGGATAGTTAGGTTGCAGGGTCTGGGAAAGGTGTGTCACAGTCGGGTAGTGTTCTCTGGAGAACTCTGCTTGGTCTATCTCTAGCATCCAGGTCCAGGAACCAAGAGAGCCCCTGCATCTCAGGTCTTCAGCATCCTCTCTCAGCCCTGCCTTGTAGGCATGACCATTACCGAAGCCTCAATGGGGGTTAGAACTTCCAGGTCAAAGCTGGAATGGCTACCCACTACAATAATCTTGATCCTGCAGGCAACAGGAAGTGGCCTGAGACACTGGGCATGGCTTGAGCATCTATGAGACCTCAAAGCCCACCCCACCAGTGACACACTTCCTCCAACAAGGCCACACCTACTCTAACAAAGCCACACCTCCTAATAGTGCCACTCCCTTTGAGTTTATGGTAGCCAATTACATTCAAACTACCATACCACACTCTCCTACCCCCAATCTATTTGGCAAGTATCATTTGAAATTTGCACTGAAAATGGACATATAGGTATTGAGTGAGAGGGATATGGAGGTCTGCTTTTACTGTGAGTTCCTACATGTTAATGTGAAGGCTTCTTTCTATCTGTATATTTTCCTTCATTGTTTCCTGTCTCTTTCTCCTCTCTCTGCTGTAGGAATTCAGATGGGGTTTCCTTTTCCACGATGAAGCTTGTTTTTTATTGAGGAGTCTAAGGTGCCCTTAGTAGCTGGTCGAGGTCTAAAAACATTACAGCCATTTCTTACCCAATCAGAAAAGCCTGGGAAACAGACCCCTCTGTAACCTGCTGGTGTCTGAGAGTCTGAACATTGACCCTCTGCTTATTCTCTTCAGGTTTCTTCCTCTTTCTGTAAAATAATTAAGATTTTTAAGCGACCCAAATGCTTCCACCACCCATTACAGCAAAAAGCAAATACAATTATTAGTAATATTTGCTCACTCCCTGCTGTTCAACTTCTTGGAAACTGGGGAAAGCACAAAGGGACACAGATAAGAGAATTGTGTTTGGAAACATCTGAATGCCACCCAGCTGGGCCTTGTCACATCTACCTCATTCTTCCTCATGCTCTTACTCACCTCAACTTTTCTCTGCAATCTTAAGATTTCCATTTGAAATGCTCTTTGAATGACAGGCCGTGAACCCCAGGAACCAAAGGAGCTTTGATGTTTGCCCAGAGTTCTAGAAGATTCTGGTTTCCACAGAGCTAACTACTTCTGCACAGAGAATCTATCAGAAAACTCGGATTGAATATAAAGAATTGGCTTTGCTAAGACAAAAAGAATTAGTGTCTTTCTGGAGGGCTCACCTGGAAGATTCTTCAAGCCTTTTTCCTTAAGATGACTGTAGGTATGAAACTCACTTCTTATTTCAATAGAACATTTATATGTCAATTGCAAGAAATATGTCGAGGGGTGCAGTTGACTTTAATATCTTATTGAGCAATGTGACAAGAATTTGAAAATGTACAAACTAACCATGGGATGACCTTTCAAAACTGAAATGTAAAAGTGGGGATGACATTTTCTCATTCAATTATGTATTTTGAAGTCTAAATTAAAGCACACACAACACCAAATTAAACATCTCCTCCCCAGAGTGAATACCCCAATCATTTATAACTAAGCAACTTAAGTGTCGGGTAATCAACAAACATTAACATGTAAATACTTTGTTTTAATATGCCATGAACATTAATATGCACGTGGCTGAAATTATCCCTACGGAAATTCTTCATCTGCAACCCAAAATATCAGATATGGGCTGCAGAGAAAGAAAACTGTTAAATTTAATTCTGAAAACATTCATGTGAGTTTGCATAAATCCTCTTTATTTTCTAGCGGATTTTTTTTTCTTCTGGATTTTTTTCCCCTGCCCCTGATAGGAGCCTTATGAAACTGAAATGTCAAGTGAGGGTTGCTTTATATCATGTTCTGTCAATCAAAGGAAGGGAGGCTTCCTGCATCTGTTGCTAGTATATTGGCACTTTTTGAAGAGTGTTTCGGCGGGAGCAAGAATAAATAAAGATCCTTCAGGCACTTTCTCATTTATGGATGAGGAATCAAAGCAGTCTGAAACTTCATTTTCAGCCTGATACCCTGAAGATTGTTGGCTGATAATTCTGGATGGAACAGCTTATCTTGGAGGATTAGGGAGAACATGGCCTTCCTATTACTTCTGGCTTCAGCCTATTCAGCCGGGTAGACTTTGTCACACAGTATCTGGGCCTTTACATATGTCACTAATCTTATCTATATCTTTTCAGCTCCTTCTGTTGGAGCTGTGGTTTCCCCTGCTTAAACCTCCATTTCTTCATTACACCAGCTGTATAGGCATTAGCCTTCCCTAACAGCCTTTCTACACCGTGTGGTTCAGTAATGGCTAGGTTTGCAGACATTCAGCTTTTCTGAGCAGGCTGGGACAGGATTTTTTTTTTTTATCCCAAATCTTAAGACTTTCACATCAATTATATTTAAAAGCTTCCTATGGCTCCCAAACAAACTTATTTCCCCTCTTTACCAAATCCGCTTAACAAAATGAAATAATCTCTGCAATACATTATCTTTGCAACCATTAACGATAAAAATGAATGTCTCCCTTCCATGCGTGTGCACATATGCCACACTGTCACACTTGTGTCCCTTAGCAGGAGGTAATGGTTCACTCATGAAATAAATATTATGTGTGTAGTCTATGTATGAAAGGGAGACCACAAACATGATTTCAAAATTGCCTCTGTCCTCAAGGTGCCTACAGTTTAGTAGAGAAAATGTGAACTGCAAACATTCACTATGTTGCAGGATACAGATGATGGCTCAGGATGGCTAGGTCTGTGTGCTGAAAATCTGAGAAAGGTGGCAAAATGAATGACATTTCCAAATAAATGATAAGGATTTGAGCAGAGTGATGCTGGTCTGGAATTTCTCCAGTGCTATTGGCAGTTAGTTTTAGGAGGCAAAAATGTCACAAGCATCTCTGCACTTAGAGAATGGCTTTGGAGAAGCTTGGAGTCAAAGCTGGTCCTTTCTCATCAAACACCCATTCTCCATGTCTTCTGGGTGTTATCCTTACACTGAAGTGCTCTGTTTCTCTCCTAAATACAGGCCATGTGTGTCAGCTACCCATGCAACTGTGTAAAGCTAGCCACAGCTCTCAAAAGGGAGCTCTTTAACGGAGAGGGGAGCTTGGCTTCCCATTTGCTTTCTTTGTTTATGGAAAGCAGACAAGAGGGCCAGGTCTGCGTCAAGCAACCACTTGGAACATGGAGATGAAGTCCACCATGGGGAAGGGAGAGGGGACAATTGGAAAAGCGTGGGTCTCTTGCCATGGAGTTGCCACATAAGGCTGCCCTTTGTTCCTGGGCTTGTTTTCACACAAGAGACAGTCAGTGTGTTTTGTGTTAGACAGAATGCTTGTTTCCATTTGGCATTTTCTTGTCAGTCTATTTCACCGATGTTTCTCACAATCATGGTTTAGGAACACTTGTACCTGACAGAGCTTCTAGTTTCCCAGAATAGCACAAAGTGGTATGAAACACTGTCCGCCAAATATTTATTGGGTTCTTAAAATGTTTAGGATACTTTTTCTAGGCAAAAGTCATTCCTCAAAGGTATGGCTCCCCCATACACCCTCACTTAGATTTCACTTGCTTTGTTAAAACATTCTCATAGGTAGATAATTGAGTACAGAATATGGAATATAAATCATCGTGTCATAGAAATTGAGAGGACACAATAAACATTTAAAGTTGGGGAAGAATTTCCAGACAAAATATAGGGTACTCAATTAAAATTGAATTTTAGTTTCAAGAATAATTTTGAGTTTAACGATTTTTCAAGTGTCACACAGGAGATACTTACATTTAAAATTAATATTCCAGCCTGGCATGGTGGCACATACCTTTAATCCCAATAGTTGGGAGGCCAAAGCAGGTGGATATCTGTGAGTTCAAGGCAATCCTGGACTACATAGCAAGTTTCAGGACAGCCAGAGCTACACAGAGAGATTGTGTCTTTAACACTTGCCCCAATAAAAAAAAAATTTCTAATTTAAGTTCAAATTCTAAGTCTTACTTGTCTTAAATTTTACTTGGTATACTTGTTCAAGAAGTATTTACTAATTTTCAAGAAGTATTTACTAATTTTCTGAAATACAGATTTGATAAAACATCTGAATTTTATTTGATAATTCTTCCCAGCTCTCCATTGTGAGTTCCAGATGTCTCCAGAGGAGACTGCATCCAAGTTGGGGAGAGAATGGACCAACAGGAAGAAAGGAATGGGCTTCCCTTCCAAAGCATGGAACAGAACTGAGGCCACATCCTAAGCCAGAGCATCCAGTAAACATGGCCTGTTTTTGTTTTTGTTTTTTTTTTTTTTTTTTTCGAGACAGGGTTTCTCTGTGTAGCTTTGCACCTTTCCTGGAACTCACTCTGTAGCCCAGGCTGGCCTCAAACTCACAGAGATCCGCCTAGCTCTGCCTCCTGAGAGGTGGAATTAAAGGCGTGCACCACCACTGCCTGGCATAAACATGGCCTTTTAAAAATAGTGTCAGCTGTGGTCAGTGAAAAGAAAGGCATGGAAAGCAATATTACACCCAACATTGCATGGCATAAAATGTTTGTGTGGATGTTAATAGAGGGTAGACATTTTCACAGTTTGAGCTGACCATGTTCGTTGTTGCTGGGGCCATACTATGTATGGCAGGATGAGAAGTGCCACTCTAGCCTCTATGTCCTCTGTGCTCACTTTCAAGTGGTACACACAAAAATGTTGCCAACATTGCCTTATGTTCCCTGGAAGTAAGGGGGACATACTCTTCTAGGATTTAAGACATAAGACATGACAAACAGTGTTTCTTGATTACAATAGGCCATAGATATTCATCTTCCTCATCCCAGAGATTCCTTTGTAGACATTTTTGTCTAAAGAGGGCAACTTTTTTTTTTTTTTTTGAAGATTAAAAACAAGAGTATGTGTCTGTTTGTGTCTATGTGTGGGTATGTGCACTATGAAAGCAGATACCCTTGGAGTCTAGCAGGTGGTGTTGGATTCTCTGAGCTGCAATTAACAGCCCTTACAGGGTATCTTTGGACGGTGACAACAATTCACATTTTAATAATACTTTTAGCAATGATGTGGTTTTTCTTTCTAACTTATGACTGTTTTTTTTTTTTTTTTGAGACAGGGTTTCTCAGTGTAGCTTTGTACCTTTCCTGGAACTCACTTTGTAGACCAGGCTAGCTTCAAAGTCACAGAGAACTGCCTGCCTCTGCCTCCCGAGTGCTGGGATTAAAGGTGTGCACCACCACCACTTGGCAACTTTTTTTCATTAAATTTTTTGGACTATAAACCTCTTGAGTTAAGCATTATTCATCTTGTAAATGGCTAGACCTAGCACTTGACACATAATCCATGAGATATGAAGTGAATTCTGGATAAAACCTCCAGGTTCTGTTATGAGAATCCCAGAATCAATGAACAAGGCATATGGGAAGAATGGGAAGAAGGCAGCAGAGAGTGACCTCAGGTAAACTGCTATAACAGGTAGGATGGATTCCTAGAGGAATGCTTTCACCTATATTGAGGTCTTGCCATCAGATTTCCCCTGCAAGGGATTTTATTGTGTACTGTTTAGCCTCTTGAGCCTTGTTTGCACTTTGTGTTTCCACTAAAGAATTATAACTCTCATACCCACAACCTGGAGTAGCAATGTCTGGAAGCTGTGTGCCACTGTGGTTACCCCAGCTCTCAATCACAGATGCCTAAGCCTCTCTTTGTAACCTGTTGCTCACTGCTCTCCTGGGAACAACCCCATAAAAAATCTGTATGCCTGTACAACATACTGATTAACAAACTGCCAAATTTTCCTCTTGGGGCTGTACAGCTAATACTTCAGGATGATGGGGATCCTTGGGAAGGAGGAAACTTTTAAGAAGTATAAAGATCCAAACTGAAGGAACTTAAAAGGTGTGTGTGTATGTATATATGTGTATGTGTGTCTGTAATGGTATCTGTGTACATCCATGAATGCACCTGGATATTTTTCTCTTATACATGGTTTAAGTTCTGTTCCCATTCACATCTTGGGTATAGAGCATCCAGGAATTTGACTGGATACCACATGTCATGACTGACAAGAGTTTCTGTGGTAATGTATTGTGTTATAGTCCTGGATGGCTTTGAACTCATGGATTTCAGTGTCCTGAGTGCTAGGATTAAAGGTTTGTGCCACAACTGCCTGGCTCTGTTTCCCTCCAATACTGAGTCATTCTCATTCCAGGGTGGCTTTGAACTCTCAGAAATCCAGATGAATCTGTCTCTCGAGTGCTAGGATTAAAGGTATGTGGCACCACTGCCTGGCTTCTGTGTTTAATGTAGTGACTTGCTCTATCCTCTGATCTCCAGGCAACTTTTTATAGGGTACACAATGTATCACCACAAGTTCTTTCAGCTCAGTGGTTCCCCATTCATTCCTATAATTATTTCTTTCTCAAGTCCCATTTTTTTTTCAGTTTGTGCTCTGTCCATATTTGACTTCAGTGCACTTTTTGTTCCTTTCTCTTTCTCTTCCCCATCCCCCAGACTGAAAGAATATTTGTTGGCATGAACTACTGATATTCCAGGCCCTTCTTGCTATCTGAAGTCCTCCAGGGGCAGTAACACTATCGAGTGTTTGGTGGTTTAAATAAGAATGACCCCCATAGGTTCCTACGTTTGAATGCTTATTCACTAGGAAATGGCACTACTTAAGAAGGATTAGGAAGTATGGCCTTTTTGGAGGAAGTGTATCACTGGTGGTGGGCTTTGAGGTTTCAAAAGACCAACCAGGCTTAGTGGCTCTCTCTTCCTGCTGCCTATAGATATGGATGTAGCTCTTGGCTACTTCTCTAGCACCATGTCTGCCCGTGTGCCACCATGCTCCCTGCCATGATGATGATGGACTTAACCTCTGAAACTGTAAGCAAGCCCCAATTAAATACTTTCTAAGAGTTGCCATGGTCAGGATGTCTCTTCACAGCAATTGAACACTGACTAAGACAGGCTGGTTTTCTCAGGTCTTAGGAAAGTCAAGTAACACCATCTGAGAACCACCAACTCCCTTTACATCCAAGGCCTACAGTAGACATTGCTCACAAATGTTCTCAACACATCTCCCCAAGCAACTAGTACAACTCCACAGGATTGGTTGTCTGAGAAAACTCCTTCATTCCTCTCTGAGGTAATGAGACACAAGAAAGAGTAGGGCATAGAGAGAGTAGAAGAAGTAAACAAGAAGGTAAGAGGTTATTGGAAAAAAGTCTAAGAGGGTGAGACATAGGAAGCTGCTAATTAAGAAGGCAAACCTCAGAAACTGGTCTAGAATGAACCTTCAATTCTTTTATGAACTGTGCTGTTCATGTACCTGAGTCCATATAAATGAAGGTCTAAAACTATACAAGGAATAGGGAAGGTAATAAACATTGACATGTCTACAGAAAGCATTAAACTAATAAAGACAATTATCAAATGTGTGCTTTCCTATATGATTTATAATAATTATAGCCATGTATATGAGCTACTTCTCTTTCTGTCTCTTTACCATGCAACATGACAAATAATGAGCCTATTATTAATGATGTAACTGTCAAATATTTTATTTGATGACAACATTGAACTCATAATACATGATCTCAAAAATTAGACACAAAAGACATTCATCGTTCTCTTTATTGCTTCTGACATAGCTTCCCTTGCCTTACTCACTGGGTGTTGGCACCAGTACAGAGTTCAAGGCCATGGTTTACTAGGTAGAAAAGACTGTAATACACTCTTACACATATCTCATAAAATCAGAGGGCAGAAAATGAAACTTCTAAATTTTGGTAGTTGGAAACCTAGCTTCAAACTGCTTTTGTATGTGTGCATACTCAAGTACATGAACATATGTACATGTAGGAATATGCCTGAGGAGGCCAGAGAACAACATTGGGTATAATTTCTCAGGTGTCATCCACCTTTTCTTTTCTTTCTTTGTTTCTTATGTTTTGTTTTGAGACAAGATCTCTTTCTGGTGTGTAACTCACCAAGTAGGCTAGGCTGCCTGACCAGGGAGCCTCAGGGAACTGCTTGTCTCAGTCTCCTTAGTGTTGAGATTATAAACATATGCCATTATGCCTGTGTTTTCTTTTAATGTGGGTTCTGGAGATCAAATTCATGTCCTCAGGCAAGACAATCACTTTACTAACTGAGCTATTTTCCAATCCCCAAAATGCTGATTGAAGTATCTCAAATATAAGCCTCTCTTTTCTTTTCATTTTTTTCTTTACATTTCTTTTTCTTTTTTCTGTAGGGTTTCTCTGTGTAACAGCCTCTAGCTGTCCTGGAACTCACTATGTAGACCAGGCTGGCATTGAACTCACAGAGATCTACCTACTTCAAGTGCTGGGATTAAAGGTATGCATCACCATGGCCATTTTTTAAAAATGACATTTCTTTTGAATATATTTAGATATCCCATCATCATTTATAGCTGGACAGTGGTATTTTGTTGTGGTTAACTTACTATGGTGCAAAAGACTGCACACACTTTTTCCATCTGACTGAGAACCCAATAATATCAAGAGGTCCTGGAGTGGAACAGACATTGCTCCCAGGAGTGCTTTAGACTTACCCCCAGGGAAAACTGAGGGTTTCATGTACCACAGTTCTTATTTCCTTTCAGTTTTTCTCTTTGTTTTATTTTCTTCTCTTTCATTTTCTAACTGGCAGATTTGTTTAATACTATCTATAAATCCTAATATTTCACTTTCTCAAGTATTCATTATGCCTTAAGAACTACAGATATGTAACAGGCAGGGGCATCATAATGAGTAAGACATAGACTTGGATCTTGCAAATTTTTTTTGTTAATTTACAAGATATAAGCAGTCCCCCCCATATTGTTGGTAAGTGGTAGCATAAAGGAACTTATGAAACATAAATCTTCATCTTCCCTGAACTTGGCTTCTGGCTCAAGTTCCTAAAGTGCACTGTTCCTTTAAGGCAGATCCTGTCAGGGACTATGGCAAAAGCCATTGTTTCCATCTTTGTTTGGGTCAACTGATGACTGATCTGAGTTAACCTGAGATAACTTTGTATTTCTTTGCAATGCAAAAATGTGGCTACATCACCCACTTTTAACAAAGAGGTTATCTGAAGTGGGGTTTCTGAGAAAGCATTTGCTTTCTGACAGAAGAAACTGATATGGTTAAGAGTGAGTTGGTAAAGAGTTCTCTGTGTTCAAGGTGAGAATGCCCAGGCAGGGATACAGAGCTTGGAGATGTGGCTGTGGTCTTCAGGAAATGCGTAAATATGAATGAAGCTCTACATTCTGGGAGTGGATGGTGCAACTGATAGGAAGAATTTGGGTCTCCAGTGGCATTTAAACTTGCAAATGTAGCCTGATGTCCTCACAAATAACTGTCTCGTTAAAAATATTGCAAATGTCTTTATAGTCCATTGAGATTTCTTTTGATCCAAAGTACCCCAGACTAATATACTTTTGTAATCTTCACAGTGAACTTTAGTGACACTGTATTTCCTACCACATACTATTCACACAAGTCAGCATTTATATTAGTTCCATTGTTCTATATCAGAGATCTGTAAACTATGCCCTGTGGGTCAAATCTGATCTGCTTGAGGATGCCCTGCAATCTAAAATTGTCTTTCAAAGAACCTTTAAATGATTAAAAATAAAACCTAAAGAAAGATAATGTTTCATAAACATGAAAATAATATGAAATTCAAATGTCCATGATCACAAATTGGAATTCAGCCATACTCATTTATTTACAGAGCGCCAAAAGCTGCTTCTATTGCAGAATTGAACATTTGAGATAAAACAGATGAGCCACAAAAGCTGTAATATTTCCTCTCTGGTCCTTTATAGAAAATAGTTCCTACTCTTTGTCTAATGCATGGAGCTCCATTATAGCCCATGTGATGTTGACTGTATTGTAGGTGTGATATTTTCACTCTGTTTTTCTAGAACTATAACTTCCTATTATGGTTTGAATGTGAAATGTTATGAAAAAGGTTGGTAGTCAAAGCCTAGGCCCCTAGCTGGTGGTGCTATTTGGGGAAGATCTAAGAACTTTAATAGGTAAGTCCAGATTGGAGTCAGCTACTGGCTTATCTTGTTACTGGCCTTTTTATATGTTCCTTCTCTCTGTTTTCATCTGCTAGGAGTTGTATTCTGCAACATGCTCCTGCAGCCATGATATACTTCCAAGCACATGGGGCCAAGTGACTGTAGACTGAGCCCTCTGAAACAGGGACCCATAGGAAGTCTTTCTGCTTTAACATTTGTTCTCTCAAGTCTCTGCTATAGCAGAAAGAACAGGAACTAATTCACTGGCCTTCCTATAACCTGGAAACACATTTCTTTATAGTTATGCTCAACTTGTAAGTCATTCACAACTATTACTGTATTTGAGCATTTCAAAAAATTAAGTGAGAAAAAAAGGGCAGGGATGACACAATGATGAATTTTATAAGGAGGAAGCTGATGTTAGGATACAGTCTTGGATTCAGGGTTTGTTCAAATACTCTAAACTTCACTTAATATTTGAGTGACTTTGGTGTCTTAAGCTTTTTGAAACTCAGATTGCTACCTATATCTGTCAATTGTAATCCTCCTCTTTCCCTATGTTAATAAAGGTTGAATCCAGACCCTTGTCTACCTCAGCCCACTGCTGAGCTATATCTCCAGCAATGGATATAATTCTTGATGTATTCTGTGTTAAACTATTATGTGGATGGTTAGATGTGGAATAATCTCTGTGTCTGTGCAAATTCACAGTTGGTGCTGAGAAAAGGCAAATGGATGATAGAGACCTGTTTAATAAAGGATCGGAAAATGTCTTGAAATGTCCAATTTTTAGACCATTAAGTGGTCAAGAAATCAGAAAAGATCTTCAAAAATAGTGTTTTACAAAGAGAAAGGAAGAGGTAAGGGAAAGAAGAGGAGAGAGAGAGAGAGAGAGAGAGAGAGAGAGAGAGAGAGAGAGAGAGAGAACACTACATATGCCTCAGATGAGTCTCTGGCTAGTGGCTTTTGAGACACTATGTATGTATGTAAGACCCTCCAACGTTTCTAACATTCCTCCTTATGTAATTATTTTATTAAAAATACAGTAATATTTTTGAACGTGGAGCTGACTCATTCACTGACCTCCTTGATCTACCCCTTCCCTGCAAGGCACTCCCCCCCAGCCTCCAGGTCCCCACTAACTCCCATAGCATATTTTGAGATTGCATATTTCAGTCACTTGCACTGAGTAATGAGTGTCTGGAAGGTTTGCACAAGGTTATTAAAAGTTTCTTAATCTGCCACCAACTTCTCTTTTAATATTATTGTTTGTGGATTTCCTGAAGCACAGGAATAAATTCCCTTGACCCTCTTCCTCATTAACTTTGAGAGTATGGCAGAAAATCAAAAGTACAAGGCTGTTAGGGTGTTTGGTGCCTTTTAATAACCTATTGACTATATCATGGAGGAGATAAGGCTATCACTACTGTTGATCAAAAAGACCAAAGGAGGCAACTCTAGCCACAGATACCTCATTATGCATATAGCACCTTTAAAGCCATGGCCTCTCAATTCATTGTCTTGATAGTATCTGTTAATTAGGGGACATTTTAATAAAAAATGAGATAGAGAAAATGACAGCCTTGGAATGTTTTTATAAGGAAGACTCTATGCTGATCCTTTTTAAGAGGGTGTTAGGGACTCAGGGTGATGAAATTCTCCCTTCCATGTTTCTTTCCTATGAAGAAAAGAGAAAGAAGTGAACATTAGACCGGAGCAGGGCTGGTCACTGCATCTTATTGTGCATTAATCTGTGAGTAGCTGAACAGGTATGTGATTTCCTTAGAGTCCAATTTCCTCATTCATAAATTGAAAATAACACCACAAATAAAATCACATCCATTTTTCCCCCTTTAACACCTAAATTAAACGAGACTGCACTTTTACCATCATTTTATGTGAAAGTGAAAATCAGAGTTTAGCTATTGTGCCCAATGATACATGACAATACAGTGCTGGATTTCACACAGTTTATAACTTAGACCCAGGCAAGGGCATAGTGAAATCACTCAAGGTGTCCTTCACATGTAGAAAATGCCGGGGTGTTGACCCATTTTCAGATGCACCCTCTCCAGGATTTTGCCTCACATGTGAAAAGAGAGGGTTGTTTAAAAAGTACATTCTAAACATTCATCTTTGAGGGTGGGAGGAAGGAGAGCCTTTGTGTTCCTTTAAATGTGTGAGTAATAAAGAGTAAATAGAACATGCCCTTGTGGTTTGTTTAGTTTTGAAATCATTCTGGTATAATTTGCAATAAAAACGGCTTTCATTTTTAAGAGATCAAAGCAGAGCATGATCCAACCAGGTCAGCAACTGCAACAAGCTGGAGCCGTGCAAACATGTGAGCGCCACCCTGCATACTCAAGATGTTCCAAAGATCCCACGGCAGTTCAAGAAAAATAAACACATGCAAGGCTGTGGGTTGGAAGATGACTACCAGGCAAGCACGTATCTAAAATTCTCTCCTGTCATTTACTGCCCTTGTTTTGATTATAACTGGGGGAGCAGTTTGATATTTATTGCTTTTTTTCCCCTTCCTCTCTCTCCCTCTCTCCCCCCTTCTAAAGGGCAGTTTACTGCTGAGGAACCTAATTTTTTTTTGAGTCATGGAGGCCTTTTGCAGCCCTCCTGCATATTCACAAAGCTCTCTGGCTTCTCGTGAGTCCATTTAGGTGTCAGCGGGGCAACTGGACTCAGCCAAAAGGTTAAGCAGGCCACCAAGAGCTTAGCTCTAAGCATTTTCTTTCTTAGTCACACCAAACCCATTGGTTGCTGCCCCCAGAGCAGGGATAATGGCTACAGTGTGTATGCCTGCCAAGTGCAAACACACAGTCCTACCAAGAAGAAAAGGAGAATGACCTTCTGTATTACTCAGAATTTTTAATCAGCCTTTCAGCTAGTTGCATTTTTGTGTTATGTGCCCCTTTCCAAAATGTTTCAATTCATAGTCAGTTGGTAACCACAGAAGGAATGGATCTAAGGAGGCAGCAGCAATTGAGGTAGGCAGATGTGAAGGACTAGCTTAACCCACATAGCAAGGACTCCAATAGTCACTGCTATCACTCCACTCCACTCCACCCCTCTATTTGCAGTAGTAAAAACAGACCTGGAGACTGAAGAGTGGTAGTTGGCAGTCATTGAACTTGCATCTTTTGGTGGGCATCATCTTTTACATCCCCTGTAAAAGAGAAAAATGAAGTCTACGTTATAGGTGAGGGCTCAAGTGAGATAATTTGATAACCAGAAGGCAATTAGCATAACACAGCCCCCCTCTGTATCTTCAGGGTCTCATTCTGTGGACTCAAACAATCTTGGATTATCGATGTTAAGAATGTGCTGTATTGACCTATCACAAGCTTTGCTTCTTATCACCAATCTTTAAACAATTCATCACAGCAAAAACTGGCAGAATATTTACACCCTATTTGGTACTAGTCCAAAACATGGTGAGATATGCACAGCTATATGGAGAAGGTATGCTATCTTATAGAGGGGACTTGGGTATCCTTAGATTTTGATATCCACGGGAGGCCTGGAGCCAAACCCAATGTACTGAGGGATGGCTATATGTAAAAATCAGCAAAGTACTGATCAAAGGAAGATCTATTGACAAAATTCTGTTGTTATTTTTAGTCATTACTATGGAATAGCATTCAGTTAGGGTGAGCCTTTCCAAGGATTTGGTCAGGTAAGTGTGGAAATTGTTTTTTCATATGATGATGGTTCACTTATAATCCTGTTTGTAACATCACTTCACCATGACATTTTATCTATGACAAACAGGAAATGCTTTCAAATGAAATCAGAGAAGCTGAACAAATGTGATCAAAAGTGTATGATTTGGGAAGGAAAATGAGGATGGCATTAAGTATCCATAATTAGGAGGGATTTTTTATTTAGGGATAGATTGGATGAGTCCAGGGTTGATGTCTTCATTGCTTTGGGCATTTTCTGTTGTAAAAGGGTAGCATTGATGAAATTTGTTGGCTCATGTAACTAAGAAATCTAAAGTTTAGTCATTATCAAATGGTTCCATTAGTGTCTGTTTGTCGGTTACATCTCTCAGTGCTCAAAATTATAAATGTTGATTGTGTGTGTGTATGCATGCGCACACATGTGCGCATGTGCAGAGGTCGGAGGTGGACATCACAAGTCCTACTTTATTTTACTCAATCTTTTTAGAGTCTCCTGCCCAGGGCTCATTGTTTCAGCTAGGCTGTCTGATTGGCCAGTGAGCTGCTGGGATATGCCTGTTTCTACTCCCTACTTTCAACCCTAGTGTTGGGGTTATAGGTGTAGCTATACCCAGATTTTATGTGAGTGGTGGGGATCCAAACTCAGGTCATTGTGCTTGTATAGCAAATACTCTTACTCACAAAGGCATCTCTGCAGCTCAGTATATTGGTTTCTCTTTTGTATATCATGTTTTTGTCAGCTCACGCTAATTATCTCATAGCCTCAAATCCTGTAGGAACAAAACCAGCCTCTTTCTAGTTTGTTCCATCGAAAGCCTAACATTGAGATACCCTTGTGCTTGTGTTCTGTGCTGATCCATGCAGAGGCCTGGAAGAGTTAAGGATGTTATGGGCTGGGTCTCTGCTTCATGCCTGGTCCTATAGCCAGGTATGGAATTGGGCCAAATGGACAAAGGGTATTTCACAGGGAAAACATGGGTTCTGGCGTGAAAAAAGTGACACATGTCTACTCTTGCCTTCAAATCAGAAATAGATGATGTACCAGGCACACCCCAAATGGGCACCATGAGTGTATTTTGTTTCCACTCAGGAGCATTCTTCCATTGTTTAAATAAACCACTTCTCCTGTTTCTCTGCCTCTCTAGGCCTTAGTGTTTCCAACTGTCATACCTCCAGTATTCATTGTTATGTTACCATCTAGTTCAACCATTCAACGGCAGAGCCGGTGTGAAAAGAAACATACTGAGCCAGTCAGTAAGCCAGCTGGCCATGCAGCATTCCTAGCTCATATTGTCCTCATTACACACAGTTCTGCAGCTTGAAGCAACAGAAGAATAGTAACCTTTCCTGCTTATGCTCAAACCAAGAGGAGGGTAGAGAGAACGAGAAAAAGGCAGAGGGAGAGAGGGAGGAGAGAGTGGGAAGAAGGAGATTAAAATGTCTTTTTTTTTTTTTTTTTGTCTTTTTTTCCATTTACTCAGTCAGGCTTAGGGAATATAAGCACATGGGTTCCCACCACTCTGCTGAACCGAAGGTACACACTTAGCCTGCAGGTCTCCCTTGTGGATGACAGGCCTTACCCCACTAAACTTACTCTGTGAACTAGTACAAACAAGTGGGAAGGTAGTTTGTGGACAGGCAAAGTCTGAAAGAGATAAGAAAGGACAAGAGGGCTGGCTTCAGGTTCTTCAACTATTGCTGAGTTTAGCAGTATTTTAATTCTTACTGAGTTAGGTTTTCCCATACTCTGTCCTGTTGAGATCTAAGGCCAGATGACTTTTTGTTATTTGGGATACTGTGTACTGTCAGATACTGAGAGACATTTGTGGCTTCTGTCTTCTAAATGGAATATCGCCCCCTCCATTGCCCAGTGTCTTTACATGTAGCTGAGTGAATGCTGATGGAAGCTGGAGTGTGCTCTTTCCTTTGGATTTTCCACATAGAAGGAAACATTAGAAGCAGGAGCAACATACAGTTAGACATCTTGGCCTGAGTGAAACAAAGCGAACAGGTCCACTTTACTTCCTTGTAAAACATTCCCTTGTCTGTAAAGTCAACCAACAGTGCTGGTGCGGGAGCAGAGAAATGTAAGAAGACACACAGGAAATATTTACATGCTGTCACTCTTTTAGTTGTCAGGGCTTAGTGAAAGGCAAGAAGGGAGGGAGGGGAAAGGAGGGAAAGGAGTGGATGGAGGGAGGACAGAATAGAATGGTAACCATCAGGGAGTGGGGCTGGTTGGAAGGGGAGTGGCTTGATGGTTACACAGTTAGCACACTGGTGAGAAGCTTTAGATGTCTGTGGTACTACACAATGCTACAGGCCACAGTTAACAATATGGTAACGTGTTCTGAAAATTTTGTTCAGAGGGTAAATCTTACGATAATTGCTGTTACTACCAAATGCTATTTAAAAGATGAGTACAGAAAACCTTTAGAAAATTTTAGAAGTGAAGTACTTTTTTTTTTTCTTTGACTGTGGTGATAATGAGTGCTACTGTGTGTGTATGAACATGTCCAAACATGTTGAATGTAATAAATATGTGAAACTTTTGTATATGAGTTATACCTTAGCAAAACTGGAAAATAAATGACAGGTTCTTGGATAATAAGAATTTGGGAAGCAGTGAATCTGGTTTTCTTTTTTGGTAATTCAGCGATGACCAGGAGCCAGAGGCTCTCAGAAATGCCATGCTCCTGTTTCTGGACTCACAGATTTGGAAATTCCAAAGGCCTTTGTATATAGGTCTCATGAAAGTTACATGTCTACCTTAAATACATATAATTACCACTGCTTTGTCATTTACTTATTATTATGTCTCCCACAATGCTGTTATTCCCCCCCCCACACACCTTTATTCATGTTGCCTTTAAATTAAACTTCAAAGCATTTCACAAAATCACGTTGATTAAAACCCAATAAAACTAGCATTACTAAAAAGTCTAGGATAAAATAGACACCATATAATCAATCCCAGTTGTCAACGAGAAAATTATTCTGATGTTTGTTACTTCTAGCAACTTCTAAAGAGCCTGGAAAACCAGCAAGGGGGAGACCTCTGTTCTTTAGAAAATGTTGGTGCCATTTCCCGTCTTGATTCCCAAGGGAAAAGGAATGCCTTCACTACCTTTTGGTTTTTATCTAACTGTCCCACTCTACCCTCTAGCCTTACCCACTGGCCAAGGAGGTCACTGTGACATTGGTGAAAGCTTTGCTCCTTTGGTGTGACACTGACTTCTCAAAGTGCTTTTCTGTCTACCTGAGCTCCTAGGCACCCCGAAAGGATATTTGTTTATTTCATACTTTCAGGCTTGGAGAAGATTAAGAGGTCACATAGGTAACAAAATACTTTAGCTCTCAAAGCTTCCTTCTCCTACCATTCCTTCTACCAGTGTTCCCAAATACCTAAAGGTCCCATAAGCCATATTAAAAGTCCCTGGCATACCTTGGTCACTGATGGTTCAGGGTTGGCTAAGTTCTCTGTAGTCAGCACTATGATAAAAGATGATGGGGTAAGGAAGACTGTTTCCAAATAGGTGATTAGAAAGAAACATTTGGGGTATATGGATTCACTCATTTTATCATTGCTCAATTCTGTAAATATTTACTGGCATATGCTATGTGTCTTTTCCTATCTAGGTATTTTCAAAGGAACCAGTATAATCTTCAGCTTCTTTGTGACCAGTGGAAAATAACCTTAGTCTATAATCTGAATAAATGATAGTCAAAAGTAGTTTAAAGTATCTTGCTGTCTTAGTTAATTTTGGCTTGCTACACTCAAATACTCAAGGCTGGGCAACTTATAAATCAGAAGATGCTGGCATTCTGGTCAGGTCTTGCTGGCTGTCTTAAAATCTGGCAGAGAAATAGGTATGGCAACAGACTCCAGAATATGAGAGCAAATACACAGTTCAGGCTTGCTTTATAGCAATCCACTTTCTTGAGAAGTAACCCACTATGCAAGACCAGCCTTAACTCAGAAAAGCATAACCTCTAATTACCACCTCAACACTGGGTACCAAGCTGCCAGTATGTGACACCTTGGAAACAAACTTAAATGAAGCCCAAGACATGACATTTACTGAGATTTACAAAGTCCTTAAATCTCACAAGGATACACCTTAGGAAAATAATAGTGTATGCCTAGCATAGTGTGAAAATAATATGGCTGACTGGAAATTGATTGGTTTTCTCATTCACATTACCAAGAGTGGCAGGAATTATTTGTAATATCACATTGACTCTGGAACGATGTTGTATTTGCCATATGGGTGTCTATATATAAATGAATCAGTTGGAAAGCAAATTTGGCAATATTGGTGATTGCATTGAAGACCTTAAAATCATGAAAAAGCTTCCACTTGTGATATTTTGTTTTAACTTTTGAGAACTTATCCTCAAGAACTGAGTCTCAATATGGAAAAGATTTGTTTCACATGGCCTTAAAGACATCTTTATTGTCCTGCTAAAAAGTGTTCTTATAATTTTCCTATCTAAAAGAAGGCAATTGTTAAGTCATTGCTTTCCAGAATGTGCTCTGGAGAATACCAAAAGAGCACCCCATGCCATCCTTCTGTACTTTACGGTCCATAATATCTTAGGAGAGTTGTAGTTTTGAACTTTTTTTAAATAACACTTCAATAGTCTATAGAATTAGTGTCAGGATAAATAAATTACAACCCATTTGGAAATACAATACAATCATTAAGCTTTATTTAATTTTTGTGTATGTCTATGTATGTGCATGTTGTATATATGGTGTATGAATGGGACATGTTCATAGACATGTACCTGTGGGCATGCTCATCTGTGTGGGAGATATAGAGGCTGGAAGCTGATATCAGGATGTCTTTCTCAATTACTTTTCACCTCTTTGTTTGTTTTGTTTTTTTGAGATAATATCTCTTACTGAAACTGGAGTTTGCCATTTTGACTACACTAGTTGGCCCACAATCTACCTGTCTCCATTCTTCTGTGCTGGGGTTACAGACATGTGCTGCATTCAGCCTTTACACAGGGCCAGGGATTCAAACTTAGGTCCTCTAGTTTTGAGCAAGCACTTTATCCACTGACCCACATCTCCAGATGTGGAGAAAAGATGAAGATGAGTGAGTCTATACTGTTTGTCACAGGCATGGTCATGTCCAGGACCCCAGTGTCTCAGACCCACGGGAGTGGCAAAGCCCTCCAAGGGTGTGCTTCAGAAGGATGGCAAAGACTTTCCTCTGGTCTGAGTGGAAATGTTGACAGTGTATGTAGAAACTATCAACCAGTTTCCTTCTCAAGGATGACTATAATATGAGTGCTCCCCTAAAGAGACATTTGATTGAGATTAGCTAACCCTGGCTTTTTGTTCAATTGTATACCATAAATCTGCTCCACATTCAGCTGTATGTAATAAACCTACCTCCTTGATTCCTATGTGTAAAATCAACAGGTTGAGGTTCTGTGTTGTTGTAGCTGGTATCCTCCATCAGAGTAAATGTAACCCACCCAATCCCAGCTTTTCTGTGTATGTACATGTGCTCTTTATCTTCAGTACCCTCACCGCAGTTAGATCAATCCCTGAAGCCATGTAGAACACAGTACCCAGATCCACAAACTAATTTTTTTTTGTTTTGTTTTGTTTTTCGAGACAGAATTTCTCTGTAGCTTTGGAGGCTGTCCTGGAACTCGCTTTGTAGACCAGGCTGTCCTCGAACTCACAGAGATCCACCTGCCTCTGCCTCCCGAGTGCTGGGATTACAGGCGTGCACCACCACTGCCCAGCTCTAATTTTTAAGTTTATTTTTATTTTATGTTCATTGGTGTTTTGCCTACATTCAAGTCTGTGTGAGGGTGTCAGAAGCCCTGGAACTGGAGTTACAGACAGGTGTGAGCTGTCCTATAGGTGCTAGGACTTAAACCAGGGTTCTCTGGAAGAGCAGCCAGTGCTCTTAACCACTGAGCCAGCTTGTCAATCCCTAAACTTATTTTTTAACAGTAAACAAGAATGATAAAAATATAATGTTATACATCATAAGTAAGATAGAAAATTTAAATACCTGATGGCTCTTTTTAAATGTCAACTTGTCACAACCTAGAATCACCTGGGAGGAGTTTCAATTTGGAGTTATTTAGATCATATTGGCCTGTGGACATGCCTATGGGGGATTGTACTGATTGTTAATTGATGTGGACATGCCTATGGGGGATTGTACTGATTGTTAATTGATGTGGACATGCCTACAGGGGATTGTCTTGGTTATTACTTGATGACCTAGTCACTTGGGATAACACCATTTCCCTATAAACCTAGACGAAGCAGTCAGGCTACATGGGTGCATTCACTTGACTTGCTGCTTGAGTTCCTGCTTTGACTTTCCTTCAGTGATGGATCGTGTATTAGTCACTTATCAATTCATGACAAAACACTATGACCAAGGCAACTTACAGAAGAACAAGGGTTTGTTGTTGTTATTGTTTGTTTGCTTTCATTTCCCAACACAGGGTTTCTCTTTACAGCCTTGGCTGTCCTGGAACATGCTCTGTAGACCATGCTGACCTCGAACTAAGAAATCTGTCTGCCTCTGCCTCCAAGTGCTGGGATTAAAAGCGTGCACCACCACCATCCAGCATAGAAGAAAGAGTTTATTTGGGCTTAAGCTTTCACACAGTTGGAGTCTATGATGGTGGAGCAGAGGCAGTAGGAATGAGCAAGACACTGGGCCAGAAGCCAAGGGCTCACATCTGCGTTGACAAGCAGGAAGCAGAGGACTAAACTAGGAATGGAATGAGTCTTTGAACTCTCAAAGTCCACCTCAGTGAAATGCTTCCTGTAGCAAGGCCACACCCCCTAAACCCACTGCTCTTACTCATTGTTCTGTTGCTGTGAAGAGACACTGCAACCAAGGAAACCTTTATATAAGGAAGTATTTAACTGGGGGCTTGCATACAGTTTCAGAGGTTTAGTCCATTATCCTCATGGCAGGGAATGTAGAGGCACTCATGGTGCTGGAACAGCAGCTGGAAACTACATCCTGATCTGCAGACTGAGAGAGAAAGTGAGCTTCAGCAGGGC
Organism: Onychomys torridus; assembly: GCF_903995425.1. Taxonomy (NCBI): domain Eukaryota; kingdom Metazoa; phylum Chordata; class Mammalia; order Rodentia; family Cricetidae; genus Onychomys; species Onychomys torridus. The sequence continues at coordinate 133,074,121 of NC_050443.1, forward strand.
ATGGGCTTTTGAAACATCAAAGCCCACCCCCTAGTGACACACTTCTTCCAGTAAGGCCACACCTACTCCATCCAGGGCATACCTCCTATCTCATCCTTCTAATTAAATAGTGCTACTCCTCCCTAGTGACTACACTTTCAGATGAGCCTATGTGGGCCAATCGTATTCAGACCACCACACTACCCAAACAGCACCACCAACCGGAAACAAACCATTCAAACGTCTAAGCCTATAAGGGACATTTCATTCAAACCACTCCAGACTGTAACCCAGAATTGTAAGCAAATAAGCTCTTTCATCTCAAGCTGCTTTCTGTCAGGGTATTTTATCACAGCTGCAGAAATGAAACTAGAGTAGTTCGTAAGTGACTACAATTATGGAGAGATTCAGAGTAAAACAAGTAGGACAAAACGGGCTAGAGGCAAGCTAGGAATGGCGGCACAGGCTTGTAATCCCAGCACTTAGTGGGTAGACTGAGGCAGGAGGATCGTGAGTTTGAGGTCAGCCTGGGCTCCATAGTGAGACCCTATTCCAAACAGAAAAGTAAAAAGGCATATTACAGCCTTTTTTTATGGTAATCATGGATTATATTATGGATATATTCATTCTTATTTTCTAAGTCACCCTCTATTACTTTAATGACAAAAGATGTTCTTTTTTATAATAAAAAGAAAAGCTACAAAATACCTTTGCCAAGTTCTAAATATAGTTCTGTGATTTTATATTGTAATGGTTATGGGTAATAAATCAAAATACTAAAAAATTGATTGCCTATATATGTATAACACATCATTTTATTTGTGGTTGAAGGTCAGCTGCTTTGAGCATAGCATTTAGGTACAATGTGTGGGTGCAAAAGAGTGACAGACACACTTTGACATACTGTAGTAGGTCTGAGTGATGCTTTCTTCATCCACCTAAGCTGCTGCACCCTGGAGGATAATGTAGCTTCCATCCTCTCCCGACATTTCTTCCTGCTCTTCCTTATCTGTTTCTTCTTCTTCTACCTCCTTCAGAATCAGCAGGCATTCATGACCAAATGCCCACAAAAAAGCATTCCCAGAGCACTCCACCTGGCTGTCTGTACTTAAGCAGCTCCTTGGAAATGCACAGGCTTTGTTTCAATGTGGTACACACTTAGCACTTACAATAGAAAGAGATGGGAACCAAGATGTTTGCTTTTCCTGGTGAGAGAAAATAAAACAAGATGACAATCCAAAGGAAGCCATATGAGATCATCAGTAGATAAACATTTCACAAGAGAAACGATCACCACTGTTATGAGAAGCAAATGCAGCTTTTACTCTTGGCCATAGAACTTTAAAACAGTCTCTGAAAACATCCCGTTATCCCTCAGCTAGCAGACACATGTCTTCCAATATTTGACAAATACCATCTTGAATCTTTCTTAGTGCAGGTGGTGCTAACCATCCCGAGCTGTTCCTCTCTTCTCAGTTAAAGCCGCCTTTCGGCTCTGAGTTCCTTTTGCAGTACAGAAGGAAACCTTAGCAGATGGATTGGTGTAGAGGAAATGGCACATAATGAATCACATTTGAAACCTCAGCATGCAGATCAGTACATAAATCCACATAGTCCTCCCCTTCATCTGTGTTCAGTGAAACTGAGTGCTTTGGAGATGCAAGAGACCAGGATCCTGCCCAGTACTGAGAAAGCTCACTGCAGCTTTGCCTCACTTCGACTTCTTTTCCCGGCTGCCACCATGACAGGAATTCAATAGGACCTCCTGGCATGGGCACCTCTGAGACCCATGAAGAAGTCAAGCCAGAATCCCCACTTTCTGGAACTGGAGGGAAAATTGCCAATGAAGTATTATTTCCTCCTGTCCATAGTTGTGAAAGAGGATGAAATCGACTTGGCCAAAGTCACAGAACTCATCTGCAGACTAAAGCCAGGTTCCAGAATGGAAATTGCACATTCAACTAAATTGAACCACAACACTAGAGAACATTATTATTATTATTATTATTATTATTATTATTATTATTATTATTTGGGTTTTTTTTTTTGAGACAGGATTTCTCTGTGTATCCCTGGCTGTCCTGGAACTCACTCTTAAGACCAGACTGGCCTTGAACTCATAGATCTGTCTGCCTCTGCCTCTCGAGTGCTGGGATTAAAGGCATGCGCTACCACCACCTGGCTATTATTATTATTTTTAATCATAAAAGTTTATAGCATGTAATCACAATTTTAAAAAGGTTTTTTTTTGTTTTTGTTTTTTTTTTTACAGTTCAACCCAAGGTAAGTGAACTGGAATGTTCTTTCCTAAAACAGTGGGTGAGACCAAATCTTCAGGTATTCAGCCCCTGTATTCCTAGCTTCCCTTCATCTAACTAGAATCTTGACATATTAGGTGAGATTACTACTGCCAAACCCATGACGTATAACTTTGCATTTCTATGTTAATAGGGCAATCATTTTTGTTGAAGCACTTGCTAATTGGGTCAATTTGTAGAGTTGCACAGCTTTTAGTGCCAGTGGGTGAGTTAGTGTTTCCACACACTTACTATGTGCACAACACTTTATTTTGTGTTTAACTGAGGAAGAAAATGCTTACATGAATGGGGAAATAAGCCATGTACTGCATTTCTACTGGGAGAAGATAAAAAGAGAATCCTAATAATTAACAAAACTTTGCAACCAGCTGTCTTCAGTTCTTTTGGGGGATTTTATAATTAAGTGAATTGATCTTTCCTCGGTATCACTTTGCATAGAAATACCTACTCACAGAGCTTTGCTGGTTTTGCTTGTTGTTTGTTTCGCTATTTCATTTTTTTTTAATAACAAGGCTTCTTGGAAAGAATATGATTTGTATTTAGTATTATGATTAGTATTGCAATATACTAAATGATCTCAAATACAGGAGTGAGCTGAAACTTGGTAGTGTTTTTCCAGCAGAAGCTGCTCAGCAGGCTGGAGGGTTGATGAAAGAACACACCAGGGAACTGTTTGCTGTGCTTAATGATTCTGAAGGAACAATCTTCACACCATCACAGATAAACTTGTGAAAAAGCAATGACCACCAGGGCCAGTGGTAAAGCTGAAGGTATTTCTTGGTGCAGATGGTAACAATAATGAACAAAAAGGTGGAAATGTTTCAGAAAGTCAGGTTTTTGGCTTGTCATAGAAGAGTTTTGGGACGTGTGGGGATAAAATAATGCATCTGAGATGTACTGGTAAACCGTGGGTATGCTTTCCATTTTCTACTCAAACAAAATGTGACTACCACACAAAATTGGTAGTATGCTTAAACACACACAGACACATAAGCACACAGGAACAGACAGACAGAGGCAGACAGAGAGACACACATGGACATGCACATTCCCAGTGACTTTACTTTTCAGTTTTTTAGTATTCTCACAAAGAATGGTACAGGTACCTGAAACAGCCAGCTGCAGTTTTATCAGGCTAGTAGTTTCTGTGTCCCAGATACTGAATCACATATTCCCTGAATCCCACATCAGTAGTATAGTATTTGGTTGAAAAATTGCTGTCAGTTTCCCACAGACACAGAAGGCCAATCTGCACAGCATACAAAGAAGACAGTACAATGAGTTCAGGATCCAGTGCTCTGCAAACCCTTGGTGACTGGGTACACGGGTTGCTGCATCTCACAAGCCTATGAAATTGCCACTGAGTCACATCCTGATTGTAGAACCTTCATGATACATGTTTTAAAGACAAAGTGAGGGCATTGTGTGTGTGTGTGTGGGGGGGGTGTCAGAAAGCAAAAGTTGGTGACTTGAAGAATAGTTGAAAGTATTGAGAGGTTTGACAATTTGTAAACTGTAGTTATGGGGATGTTTTAATGAAAATGTGTATTGGGTCAAGGGCATGGGATGGAAGTAGACAGCTGGTGTAAGGAAACCACAGTCATTGTGCTGCAGTGGAGCTGAGCATTGCTGGGCTGGATTTGTCTCAACTGAAACTTCAACTCTAATATGTGCAGTTTTGGTAAGTATATAACTGACTCCTTGGGAAAGTTTGTAGTTAGATGTACTTAGGTTGTAGCTTACTTAACAGTGGGCATGTGAACCAAATGCTAGTTAATGCCATTAAGAATTGTTTGTGAGTTTATGTGACACCATGGCAAGAAAGGCCACTAAAAAGTAAGTATAAAACACAAGACTTAAAAAAATAGACTTTGAAGTCAGAAAAACTATACTGGGAAAATCATTCCCCATACTTTTGAGGCTGAGAGTTCAGGTCAACAAATAATAGTACAGTTGTCCTTTAGTGACCACAGGGAATTGGCTCTGACACAGTCCACAGATATGCAGCACCAAAGATACTCTAGTTTCTTGTGTAAAATGGTAGAAGATTCACATAAAACCAATGCACATCCTCCTGCAGACTTTAAATTGTTTCTAGGTTATTCCTCATATTATGCAAATGCTATGTAGGAGCTGTGTTGTTAGGGGAAATGACAGGAACAGGAATACACACTGTGGGCTTAGCTAAATAATACAAGGTGGTGGATGGTTTTATCTATGAATGTGGAATGCTCACTATGAAGGGCCAACGGTACTGGGCGTATACATAAGAAAGGCAAAAACAACCACTTACTTCTGGGTGGTAAAACTTGTGTTCTCTAGCAGGCAAATCCATCATGGCTGATCTCAGGCTAGCAAGAGGGCATCAGTGAGCACACAGCTCAGAAGATGCACACAGCATGCCATTCTGCAGTATTCCACAAAGCTACGGTGACTATAATAGCACAGATATCGCAGTAGTTAGCAAGTGGCAGTTTTGAGTACTAACTGCCTTTTAAAAAGTACAACTTCATTAGAAGTTTACATATTTTGGTCTTTAAATGATACAGTTTTTATCAACCAGCTGGTAAGAACCCTGAAAATCAACAACTCCATCCATGAACCCAGAACAGGCTTCTTTGTACACCAGTTCCTGTTGACTGTGAATGTGCATTTTTCTCCTTTCTTCCCTCTCCCTCCTCCACCCCTACCCAAGGAATCTTGAGTTAGCAGGGGCATCTTGTTGGCTGCTCAGGAACAAGGCCTGTTAGGCCTGACTCACATATGTTAATACTTACACAATTAGCTTCTTCAGTTTTAAAACAACAATCCCCGAAATTCCCCCAGGCTGTCTTAAAACGAGAGGTCTGCTGAACCCAAGCCTACCCAGATGCCAACAGCCAATAACTTATGATGGGATTAGGAATGAGAGTGAAGAAAGGTTTCTTGTCAGTTATGAGTGTGAAGACCACCCACAATGAAAAGAAGTACTCTCTACAAATCAAAGGACACCATCAGCCCAGCCTAGCAATAAGTGGTCAGTCAGTGTTTCCTCCACTGGACAGCCCCAGCTCAGGGCTTCCTATTTGCCTCTTTGTAATCAAAATCTCATCAATGAAATATTTGATCAAATGCTAGGAACTGGAAAATTCTTGGAAGCAGAAGTTGACAAAGGCTTTACAGTACCGTGTCACTCAGGCTGTTGAAGAAATCCAGCGCTGGTGATAATGTGTATATTCATTTTCTGTAAATGATTAAGTTAAAAAACCAGGCAATGAATCATGGTAGCAAGGCCAGACTTGCTTTGATTAACTATACTGGTATAATGAAAGCCAACTGAGCAATCACTGAAACATTTAACTCCAAATGTAAATCTTCTTGAACTCTGTTTAAAAAAAAAAAAAAGAAAGAAAGAAAGAAAGCATGTTAGGCAAGGAGAGGTGGCATATAATACAGCCGTATTCACATAATGAAAGTGGAGGCAGCTGTAAAGAAAAGGGAATGTTAAAAAGTTGTTATGCTATGTTTGGCAAGAATGAGTCATTTTGAAAGTGTCAATCACGATAATCCAACATATTTTTAATCTAAAGGTCAACAGAAGCAGCTTCCAAGGTGGTGCAATATTCGAAAGCAAGTGGTTATAAGATGACTTCAAGTGTTAATACTGTACCACAGTATGTCTTGGAAAATTAATCTCAGCTCTAAATTGAAGAGCATGGATTGATCAGAGTAGGAGAATTTTTTATTAAAAATGTACTGAAATAGCTGATGACACACTGTCTTTCCAACCAAAGAGCTTTGTGACAGTTTTATAATTCAGACATGGCTCTCTGTACAGGTGGTGTCCTCTACCACACAGCTGTTATTCAGGGGAGAGTCTAGGGACTCACCTACTTGTACCAGTGCCCATAGAATGAAAACTTTCTTTACAATGGCCTATGAGTCATTTGTGAAAGCAAGAAGGCCAAAGGCCAGTAGAATATAAGGCTGCCATTCTGCAGAGGAACAGCCAGTCCCTTAGGCACTGCTAGCGCAGTTTGCATCCTTGCACACCTTCACTCTTTTTCTTGAACCACTTTCAAATGTTCCACAAACATGGGTGGGTCATACTGCACAGTTAAGTATTAGGAATAGCCTACAAAGAGTAAATAATAGTAAAACTATGCTCTGTCTTCAAAGTTTATAGGAACATGTGATCTTCCTCACAAGGAAAGCAACTGTTACTCAGGCAGTGTTGGACTTTCATCTCAGGAGCTTGCTGTGTACACTGTAAACATATGATCAGTTTTATAAGGCTATAGAAACTTTGCTAAAGAAAATCTGTAAGAGGTCCTTAACATATAAAAATCACTGGATGCAGTGGCCCATGTTATCACCTAAGGTCATGTGGATGTTCATGGTCTGTGCTGCCACCTGAAGCTATGTTGATGTCTGTGGGTCATGATACTATGTTGATGTCTGGAGACCATGTGGATGTGAGTGGCCAGTGCTGCCACTTGAGGCCATAATGATAAATGTGGATTATGCTGCTATACAGGGCCATGTTGGAGTCCATGATCCTACTGCAGCTGGGGGTTATGTTGATATCTGTGGCCCATGTTACCACCGAAGGCCATGGGGATGTCCATGGTTTGTGTTGCTACCTGAAGCCATGTTGATGTCAGTGGGCCACATTACCAGCAAAGGTAATATGGATGTTTGTGGTCTATACTGCCACCTGAAGCCATGTTGATGTCCATGGGCTGGGCTGCTGCCAGGGACCATATTGGTGTCACATGACCCGTTTTGCCTTGGAGGCCATGTTGATGCCCTTGGCCTGTGCTGCCACTGAGAGCCATGAGGATGTACACAGCCTGTGCTGCAGCAGAAGACCATGTTGATGTCTGTGGTCTATACTGCCACCAGAGACCATCCTGAGATCTGTGGCCTGTGCTGATGCTGAAGACCATGTGTATGTCTGTGGTCCATGTATTGTCACCAGAAACCCTGTGGAAGTCCATGATTCATGCTCCCACTGCCTGTAAAGGGCAAGGAAGCTTTTTTTTTTTTTTTTTGCAGTAGTATCTATGACTGCAGACTCATGGTTGAGAAAGAGGGACATAGAAGGCTTCTATGACAACCCCTACCTTCCCAAAAGAAAAATAACAGTCTAGACAGAAAGCCATTGAAAAAACTCTTAAAAATTATGATAAGGATGCTGAAGTGTAGCTCTCTACAAGTGATGACTTCTGGTGGGAGGTACAGGTGGGGAAGGACTCAGTTTTCTTTAAGGTGCTGGCCACTAGGAATTTGACCATGTTCCACTGAGTATATGGGCAACACAAATTGGACTTGTTTTCTTTCTTTCTTCTTCTCTTTTTTGGGGGGAGGGTCACAAGAGCAGGAGGGTAGACTGGGAGGATGAGGAAGTGAGTGTGACTGGGGTTCATGATGTGAAATTCCCAATAATCAATAAAATTATTATGTTGGAAAAAAAATCACTGGACATATTCAATTTCATGGTCAAGCTCCTCTCAAAGCTGCTAGATTGCACAATTCAATCTGCGTTACTATGGGGGAACTTGGTTCCAAACATTGCTGTAGATAACAGCAGTAATCTCCCTGACAGTTCTCCCAAAACTGATTATAGATAGCACTGACATTCTTTTCTGGTATTCTTCATAATTCTAACCAATAATTTGTTTCTCATTCCTCATGAATTAAAGTCACCTTTATATTTAAAAAGTGAGAAAGAGAGAGGGAGGGAGGAAGGGAGAGAGACAGAGAGACAGAGACAGAGCGAGAGAGCGGGAGAGCGAGAGAGCGAGAGAGCGAGAGAGCAAGAGAGAGAGAGAGAGAGAGAGCGCATCACTCTATTTGGTGACCTCTAACACAGTCCAAATAATATGTCAGTTAAACATTTTTATGAAGGTTTAGTTACATTTCTAGAACGCTCTAGATAGTTTAAAGAACAACTAACCAAAAATCAAATAATCAAAAATAAATTTAAATGAAAATAAAACAACAGGAAGATGAAGAAGCTACTCTGTCACATCCTCTTGTTTCCCAGGATTTAGGCCTACACAGAAAATGACTATACAGTGGATGTAAGTGTCACAGGAGACAGGCATTTGGACATGCTGGTATTTGTACTCTTCTCTTTCCTCCTGAAATTCTTAAAAAATGCTGTTTATATTCAAAGAATGAAATGTGCAGGCACTATTCTAAGTAGCTAAATGTGTTTATGATATAATTTGCCTACTAATATTTATAATAGTAGTGCACATTTAGATTCTGTTGGCTTTAAAGTTTTCTCTCAACATAGAATACATGTGGATCTCTGAAAAATCAGAGGAAAAAAAAGAAAAATGATATAAAAATCTCACCCAATAGAGAAAAACACTGAGAGAGTTTTGCTATATTTTTCTCATGTTTTAAATAGGTACACATGGTCATAATTAAAAATAAGTTTAGGATATATTGTGTGCCCATAGAAATAACTGGAAAATATTTTTATCTCTTTTAGTATTACAACCGTTACTAGATGTGCTGACAGTTCAAAGATGTTTTAATAGTATCTTGCATTTGATTTTTCTTCCAGTTTGGAGATGTCATGCATGGTGTTATACATAGACCTTCTAGACCTTTCCAGAGGCCCTGTGTTTGAAAATCATATATTTCTTGACAGCTTTTACTCTACCATAGCAAGGTTCAAGCTTAGAATGATCATGACATCCTTACATAGGCAATGGTCACAAATGCGGAAATATTCATATTTGCTTTGCCAGAAAAAGACATATTTCACAAATGTCCTAGATTGTCTTTTCCAAAAGGCTGATTCACAAGCTCTCTGAAGATTTCTCAGTTTCAGCCTCAGTGACCATGATACAGAAACATATTTGGCAAATATCCAAGACTTAAAGACATCTAAAAGAAGCATATTTTCTTAACTTGCTTATCATCCACAGACACAATCTGTAGTGGAATTGGACTGGGACAGAGGGTGGGAAGGAGAATGTAATGAAAAACATGAACCTTATGTTTAACTATTCATCACACAGTCAAATCAGGGGCAAGGAAAAGATCAGGGAAAGCAGCTGTGAATGCAATCCTTTGACAGGCAGGAGCCCAGTTAAGCAGACATATTGGGTATCTACACTGTTACAGCAATGAAGTTATTGACATTAAAAGACAGTGCAGGATAAGAACACTGTGCATGATTTTATTGAGAAAGCCTTCAGTGGAGGAATCTCCATGACCACCTCATTGAACAGGGCAATAACTAATCTAAAACAGGAGCTCTTGAGAGCTACACTTCTCCCAAAGTTTCTCTTTTTAAGACTCTTGTTTTTCAGAAAAAAACATTGTTTCTCTCTGAGTGGCTTCAGTTGGACTCCTGTTAATTTATGTAATGTTCCTATTGCATATTGGGGGAATTTTTATTCTGAAATTGACTCAGTGGTAGATATTATTGTAATTGTTTCAGGAATAAATTTTATGTGTCAGTCTCATCATTGATGAAGAAAAAGGCATGGTTTGGTCTTCATAGACTTGTTCCTATCTTCTTCCAGAGTCAAAGATATAACAGAGTGAGAGAAGTATCTTATGTCTAGGCTATTGATATGAAACATGAACAAGATGAAGACTTGACTAGGTCCCTCTATAGTGAAAAGGAAATTTCAGAAGAGTTCAGAAGTCCCACAGGCAAAATTTCTGCTTGCTTTCATAGTTTGGAAATAGATGTAATACTTTTGAAAGATCTGTTAATTTATAGGCCTTGATAAGTAAATAATTCTTTTATACTACATCTCATAAATACACATGTCTCTGGAAAATAGGAAGGATGGATTCACTTCATAAAAGGGAAGAATACAATGGATTTGATAGTGCATCTTGAATTTCCAAATCTGGGGATGTGGAAGGAGGATCAGAGATTTAAGCTTACCATTGGCTACATAGTGAGTTTGAGGTTAGCCTGGACTGTATAAAATGCAGCCTGGGCTATAGGAGACTCTTCAGACAAACAAACTCAGCTCAGGCAAGATTTTGTCATCTCCCCCCACCCCCCGAACTGAGATGACAGTGGAAGGGGCAAGTCAACATGGCTTCTGGTCTTCGTACCTTTAGAGTGGGTATGGGTTGAGAAGACTGGTTTTTATATTAACAGAAGGGAGATACTGAATCAAAAGTCAAAAGCCCCCTGTCATAGACTAAAGTTATTTCACATGAGAGGAAAGAAAACAACTGGAGAAGAGAAGAACATTCTGGAAGACTGATTTATGATCACAAATGGCCTGAGTCAAATCTAAGGAGGCTGCTTACATACTGGATTGGACTGGTTTTAAAAGGAATATACTATAGCTAATCTTTCCTCTCTTTAATATGCATGAAGATCACAGCAGTATGTTGGAGTAAAAGATTCGCCTTTCTTATGCATATCTGTATTTTTAACCCACAACTCCTGTGCATTTTTTTTTTTTGCAGTGAAGTAGGAAAGAACTTTTCACCTTCTTCCATAACGTGTCTCCTTTTTTCTTGCCTTCTCAGTACCTACAATGTCATCTCCTCTTCCTCCTTCTGCCTTTCTATGCTTCCTTTTATCAGTGAAGTCTACCTGTTACACTAGTTTCTTTTGCCAACATTCCACACTGTTGTCACTATCTTCAACAGAGAGACTCCTCCTACTTGGTTTCTGTTTTAGGTTTTAAATTCCACCCGATATTCAATTTATCAGTTTGCTTTAGAGATCTCCATTCAGAAATGTTCCTTGCAGCTCAAGAGTGACAATGGAGACAGGTACACGAGAGCCTTTTTTCTATCAACAGAAGGAATCCATGGAGCAGGTTGTCAGTGAACATGACAGTGAAACAATGATGAATATGTGGGCTGTTGGGAGGATGATCTAGACTTTGCTTCTGGCAGTTTATGTTTGTTCGTAGAAAAGTTTTTCTACCACAATTTGGTAGCTGAGGAGATACAGAATGATAGATTTCATACCAAAGAACATGTGAACAATCTAATGACACAGACATACAGTGTCCTCTCCAATCCAGACGCATGTCCTATGTTTGAAGACAGGAAGGGGGTGTTATAGAGTCCTGTAAATAAAAAAATTCTAACTTATTACAGAAACCACAAGACTTAATTTTCAGCTACTCAATTCCCTTTTAGAAGGAAAAACACATTCTTGGCCTTCCTGATCATTACCTCAAGGAGTAAAGAGGTGGGAGTAAAGGAATTAGAAGTAGGGATGATTCAGGAGGGTTTTATAGATGTGTTCTTTTCTTTAATACTTGGGAGTATCCTGTGGAGCGAAGCCTGTTCTCCTCATGTCACAGAAAACTAAACAGGACAGAAGTTATGTCTACAAGGATCACACAGAGAGTAAGAGGAAGAAGTGGTAGTTACAGATATCCTGATGTCTAGAAAACTTTTTTTTTTTGTCCTTTGTATGGTGGTTCCCGAGACTAGAAGTGAATTTGTGCTCTTCAGCCTTTAAACATGAAGTTCCCCACTGACTTACTGGTGTATGCCAGAAGAAAACGCTTCCCTGGGTTGCAAAACCACTTAAATCCATCCAACAAAGATGAATGGGTAGTGAGTGTGCTTTGCTTTGGAAAACACAGCTACAGCTCTTCTTCTTGCTGTGGTGACACTTTTCATCTTCCAGCATTTTTCAGTTTTGGTGACCCACTTGATGACCCACTTGAATGTGTTGCATAACAGAAGTAAACAAATAATAAGTAAATAAAGCTCTTCCTTCTTCACAAGGACCATAAATGCCGGCTGGTGAACGCGTAGATAGCAAAGCAGGTGTCCTCTGAGATGACAAGGAGGTGAGTGTCTCCTCCAGTTTCCCTGGAGGAGGAAAGCTGTACACCAGATTGTTATGCAGGGGAATGACACAAGGAGGAGCATCTCTCCATCAGTGGAACACATAGGCCATAGAACTTGCTGGATTATCTCAACAAAAATTATGTTCTGAAGGTGGACTTCTAAACCAGAGGTTAACAACCACTGGTGCAGGAATTTCTTTTTGTATATTTAAAAACTTTTGATGGAAATGCAAGCTCAGGAAGCAGGCTACACTAAGCCAGAGAGGACTCTCAGGAGGCCATAAACATCCCACTGTAGAGAATCTAACAGAGACCTCTGCTGGCTGAGTTTTGGGCTTCTTGACTGGTAGTTACCAACATAGGACTGATCAGCCTTCCCATTGCTGACAAGCTTGTAAATATAGTTATCTATTACTTAGGGATGGTATACAAGTTGAATAACGCATCTTTTGGTAATTTTATCAGTATGTGAACTTCACAGAATGTACATATACAAGCTAAGATGTCTGTAGTGTCCTTAGTCTGAATAAACTGCTGTGAATACATAGTGTTGTTGATCAAGATGTCCTTATGTGGTATGTGAGCCTAAATGTAAAGAATAATAATCCTTATGTTTGCCATACAGAATTACTTACTGCTCTTTGGTTTATAAAAGGTAAAAATTCAGAGCCATTTGCATGTTTACATTAAAATTTTTCTTTCCTACATCTGATCAAAGAATGGTAAGCATACTTCAGTTTTGTTAAAGCATTGAAACAGGAGCTTACATTGTAGTGCAGAACAGTGATTCTCAACCTGTGGATCAAGACCCCTTTGGCAGGGTTGCATATTAGATATCCTGCATAACAGGTAGGGTTGCATATTAGATATCCTGCATAACAGGTATTTACATTACAATTCACAGCAGTAGCAAAATTACACTTATGAAGTAGCAACAAAATAATTTTCTAGTTGGGGGTCAGAATAACATGAAGAAATGTTAAAAGGTCACAGCATTAGGAAGGTTGAGAACCACTGGTATAGTGTATGATCGACAATTATATTTCTTATTAGCAGATTAGATTATTGAAGTATATATTCAATATATGAATTCTGGCAACTAAATCCATCAATAAAACCTGAAGTGTTTGGTGGTAGTGTATTTTTATGTTAAGTATTAATTTATAGAGTAATCTTCAGATCCTAAAAAAAAATGTATATTGGGGAAATAAGTGGCTCTCATGTGCAGAACTCACCACATGTTTGTGCTCTGGTGAGTCTGGTTCTTGTAACCTTTAGTGAAATCAGGCCAGTATCTGCAACATTATTAGGACTCATCAGCATGAAGAACTTCCCAGTCTTTACTGGGAGGAATCATGAATTTCAGGGCTAAACATAGGCAAAGAAATCCAATGACTAAATCCTCGAAGCAAGTACAAAGCCCACTTGTGCCATTATGCTGTCCACCAACTTATCTGTGAACACAGTCATTTTCAGCTAAATAAATTACCACTATAATTATATGTCCTTGAGGTCACCTCCTGTAGGAGATGGTCAGAACTTGCATTAACTATTTCACACTGGTCTCAGCCAATCAATGCCAGGTAATGCAGTTAAATACACATTTAATTAACTCAACTTTTCATTTATTTACTCTTTTAGCCTAGGGATGAAGGAGAAAGTAAAGCTTGTGTGTATTCTCAGACAGGATTCCAGAGGGAAAGCCTTTCATCTCTGGTAACAGTCTTCCTTTCCTTATTAGTTTGGCTGAGAAAGAACATTCTTTACAAGTTAAGGGAATAATACATCCACCTGAAGAAAGTAGCTTTGCCCATAATGTCTACAATCACACACTCAAGGGAACAAATCTCCATTCTCTAGAGAGATGTCTTTGGCATTGGTAGTTCAATCCCTTTCAGACTGTGAGAGATTCTTTTATGGTTTGTTTGTACTCATGTAGGTACAATGGCAACTAATTTATTAATTTTCGGATTGATGAAGTTCTGTATTAGTTCAAGATATAGTGTTATTGGGGCTCGCTTTTGAAAGATTCCACTCTCTTTCCCCATACTGTGCAAATAACCCTAGCAATGATCACCAATAGGTACACAATGTATGTTATACCAATATTCTTTTTGACTTTGGTATTGCTCTTGTAGACAACTTATTAGTCATAGAGTACACATCTGCTTTCTCACATATCCACTGTGTTAGTGTTGTTTTTCCCTTAAATTTATATCTTTTGATTTTTACCAATAAAGTTTCAGGAGTCAGAGGATGGGGTGAAAATCTGCTAGCTCTGAAAGGTTGACCTACCTCCTGAGTTGGTGCCTCAGAAAGAGAGATCTTTTTCTGCCATTCCAATCCAAAAGGAACCACCGAACTCTTAAGTCCCTCCCTTCTACCTCCTGTGTATTTCTCTATCCATTTTCCTGATTCCCTCTTTACCCTCTATGACTACTTCCTGTCAACTAACTGCTGGCTCCGCCTCCTGAGCTCAGGTTTTTATTTAATTAATACAACCTCAGAGTTCACAGTGTGATCAAATATCCTGCAACATGTTAGTCAGATTATGTGTTCCTGGGATGTTAGTATTTAGGTGTGTCATCTTAGGCAGGGACTTTTGAAAGCTAACACACAACTTTCTGCTATTCCTGTGCAATGGTGCTCCCATGAGTTGAGCTGGGCAGAGGCTTCCAACGGAAGAAGCAGTGCTTTCTGAGTCACTGGTGGGGACAGAGCAGCTTGGAGGATGACTTTGCACCTAAAAAAAAGCCACTGCGACCTCAATGTTTGTTCATCACAACATAATCTAGCCATGCTGACAAACACAATTGGCTTTCATGGTAATAAACAAATCTATAATTTGCAGTACTAAGTAGCCATCTAAACTGTGGTAATTTGGATCTAATTTGCATGAATATTAATTCTTTTAAACAAGAAAGGAAAATTAGGGTATTTCACAGACTTCTTTCAATATAAGCCACTTGTTCATTAAGTTTTAATGAGAAACATTCATTATTATGAATTCTCTGACAAGACTTTGATTTTTTTTTTTTTTTTGGTAAATGATGACCATAATTAAGCTCCTCATAATGAATACAGCAATTTTTAAACAATACAATTTATATGATGTTTCTCCTGTAGGAGGCTTCATTTTGTTAATAAAAAGCAACAGAAAATCTATGACTATATTTTCATAATGTATGTGGGTTTGTAGTTATGATTGTCTTCACCTCTGCTTTCAACACATTCATCCATCCCTTTGTTACACACTCTTTCTACACTCTGTGCAGAATAGAGATTTGTTCAACACAGGGTTAAATTTGCTCTAAAAAGAAAACTTAACATAGATCATAGGATGTTGGGTTACCGGGAATGTATTTTTCCCCTTAAAGGGTTTTCCTGTTATTATTGTCTTTGGCTTCATTTATTTTTGTAGCTCAAAATATTTTTAATTTTATCATTCACTTTTACAGCATACAAATGTATGCATACATATAGGTCAGTGATTGAATGAGATATGAAATCTATTTTTAACATTTGATATATCATATCATATCAGGGAAGAAGGGCAAAATCAGAACCCTGACTTAGCTGTTTGCTCCCCCAGGGAGGCCTTGATGGGTTGCTTGTGGCCTCAGTTCAGAATAGACAGAGGTTGCAATAGTGCTTTTGTGGCAGTTTCTTCAGCATTGTGACAAAATACATGAGAGAGAGAGAGAGAGAGAGAGAGAGAGAGAGAGAGAGAGAGAGAGAGAGAGAGAAAGGTTTGTGTTAACTCACAGTTTCAAAGGCCTCAGAACTTGGCTCCTTTGATTCTGACCTATGGTACCACACATGTCAAGAACACACAGCAGAGGCTAGTTATCTCAAAGCTCCCTTCACTTCCGCTTTCCATCTAGTCATCCTCCCCACTGAAACACAATCATCCTGCACCCAGGCACCAGAGGAATACCCAAAGCCTACCCAGTGACCTACTTCCTTTAACTTGGCCCCACCTCCTGACATTTTCAGAGCTGCACAGGACAGAAACATCATGTGGGAGCCAAACATTCAAGACATGGGCCTGTGGCAGGCATATGGCATTCAAAATGCAGCATTTACCTACACGAACTGACTACTCTGTAGCCTTTCATGCTGTTCTGGAAACTATTAGCACTGTAGCTTTGCTCATCTGTGGCAGAGGTGAATAGAAAAAGGCAAATCTGAAAGCAAATGAGGCCCATACTGTAGTCTCCTGATATTAACCCACTGTTTTCTTTTGTTCTACCAGGACTACAGGCCAAATGTCAAATATCATTCCGAATTCCAGGACAAAAAGCATTCCACAACTCACTGTTTCCTGTAGGAAGTCTTTGTTTCGCTGTAAGAACTCTGGCCAATGGAGCCCTTTCACTGTTCTGCAGTTTAAGAACACTGTCCTTCTTTAGCACACCCTAACTCAAGTTCTTTTTCAAAATTATACTTATTTTACATATATGAACATTTTGTCTGCATGTATGTCTGCACACGACATAAGTGGTTCTTGGCTACAGAAGTCAGAAAAGGGCATCAGATCCCCTAGAACTGGAGTTATTGATGGTTGTAAGCCTTCATATTGGTGTGAGGGATCGAACCCAGGTCGTTTGGAAGAGCAGTGCTCTTAACCACTTAATCATCTCTCCAAGGCCCCCTGACTTGCAACCCTAAGGCCCTAATATAACTCTATTTCAGGACATTTCCTAGCACTTTGTTCTTTCCACGCTTGTCCTGCATTTCACTCATTCTTCAGCATGACTTATCACTTACCACATGGCCACACTGCACATATCCCCAATTCTACTTCTCAGACCCTGACCATTGTCTTTCTTTTTGGCATGCTGTCATTTTGGATAGAAGATAGTTTACTATCTGTGTTCTCATGGGCAGCCTTCAGCAGAATTGGTGAGATACCATCAAGTTCTTTTGGTGAATATACATTTTTTTTAACTGAAATTATTTGAAATCTAATTTAAAATTTATTTTGGATGATTGTGATTTGTTGTAGAATATTATTTTAAGATATGTTATGTGGTGGTATTGTGTTCTCCAAAATATTGTGCACCCTAAAAAACTTATCTGGGGTCAGAGAACAGAACAGACACTAGATACAGAGGCTAGAAAATGGTGGCACTCACACCTTTAATCCTAGCATTCCAGAGGCAGAAATACCTCTGGATCTCTGTGAGTTCAAAGCCACACTGGCAACAGCCAGGCATCTTTAATTCCATGAAGAGAGCCTTTAATCACAGGAAGTGATGTCAGAAAGCAGAAAGGTATATAAGGTGTGAAAACCAGAAACTAGAGCTGGTTAAGCCTTTAGGCTTTTGAGCAGCAGTTCAGCTGAGATCCATTTGGATAAGGACTCAGAGGCTTCCAGTCTGAGAAAACAGGATCAGCTGAGGAACTGGCAAGGTAAGGAAGCTGTGTCTAATTCTGCTTCTCTGATCTTCCAGCATTCACCCCAATACCTGGCTCAGGTTTTTTTTTTTTATTAATAAGACCTGTTAAGATTCATGCTACAGTGCTACATTTGTTTGTGCTGTGGAACATTTGTTTAATGATGCAGAAATATGTTGCATTTTTTTTTTTTATGTTGAATTTGTTTAACTCTGTGAAGCTGTGTTACTTTGCCTGTCTAAAACACCTGATTGGTCTAATAAAGAGCTCAATGGCCAATAGCAAGGCAGGAGAAAGGATAGGCAGGGCTGGCAGGCAGAGAGAATAAGTATGAAGAGAAACCTGGGGAGAGGGAGATCTGGGAGCAAGAGAAGGAGGAGGACTCTAGGGGCCAGCCACCCAGCTACACAGCAACCCATGGAGTAAGAAAGAAGTAAAGAAAGGTATGTAGGAAAAAGATAAAAGCCAGAGGCAAAAGGTAGATGGGATAATTTAAGAAAAGCTGGCTAGAAATAAGCCAAATTAAGGCTGGGCATTCATAAGAAAGAATAAGATTCGGTGTATTTATTTGCAAGCTGGGTGGGCAGTCCCCCAAAGAACCTACAAGTAAAAACAACCAACTACAGTGATTTGTTTTCTATTCCCTTCCTTCCTTCCTTCCTTCCCTCCTTCCTTCCTTCCTTCCCTCCTCCCTTCCTTCCTTCCCTCCCTCCCTCCCTCCCTTCTTTCTTTCTTTCTTTCTTTCTTTCTTTCTTTCTCTCTCTCTCTCTCTCTCTCTCTCTCTCTCTCTCTGTCTCTCTCTCCTTTCTTCCTCTCTCTCTGTGTGACAGAGTTTCACTGTGTAGCTGTCTTGGAACTCACTATGTACACCAGGCTGGTCTCAAACTCACAGAGATCTGCCTGTCTCTTCCTCCAGAATGATGGGATTAAGGGTGTGTGTCACCATGCCTGGCTAAAATTGTGATTTTTATAATCTGTGTGTAGTGTGATTTATAAAAGAAGAAAATAATACCTCAGAACTCTACTATAAGATAAATCTACCATTTATATTTCTTTGAGTATCATTATTTTTCCTTTGAATTGACTGTTTAGTTAAAAACCAAATTAATTCATGAGGCAGAACATAAAATATTTTTAAGCTTACCAATAAATGTAAGAAAAGGGATAAAAATAAATACTGGGAGTTAGGAATGAGAGGAATGAGAGAGTGTTTCATACATGAGTGGCATACTTGTAAAGTACAAAGTGACCTCAAGTCACCATTAAATAAGCTGAACTTGTTTAATACAGAGCCGTTGTCTATAAAAGGACCTTTGTGTGAACATGGCTTCAGAAAAAGCTATGGTCCCAAAGAAAGAGAATTTAGGCCACATGAATCTCATTGTTCATTAATGCTAGAATGAACAACTATTTTACTTTGCTTGGAATGAGGGGCTTTGGAATATTGGCCTGTCAGTGTCAAAACGAGATGATAGTGCATAATTTGGATCTGCATTGTTCTCCAAAGGTTCATACATTGATGGTTTCATTCCCAGGTGGCAGCACTATTGGAAGGAGCTAGAAATGTGAGGAGATGAGGCCTGTATAGGGCAAGTAGGCCACTGAGGCAGTATGTCATTGGAAATGTGCACTGGAAAATTATAATTGGACTCTAGCCCGGCCTACTTCTTCTGCTTCCTGGATGCTGCTCCAGAGCAGCCTGCTTGTGCCATGTATGTCCATGGTAATGCTACCTTTCCTGGACCCCAGAATAATCGGGCCAAACAGCCATGGGTGCAAACTTCTGAAGTCATGGACCCAAATGAGCATTTTCTCCTTGGTGGCATTTTTCTCAGAGTTTATCACAGCCATGGAAAGCTAACAGAGCTTCAAAGTAGCAAAGGCAAATCAGCAACCAGAACAAACCTGGAAAACTCTGTGTGTTTCTTTGCACGGAAGTCCTGTGTTAAGTAATTATTTAGCACTTGGTCAATAAAAGCACTGTTTACATTCCTGACAGATGAATTTTAAAAGTAAAGTGAACAACAAAAGCGTGGGGACCAAGAAAGACATTTCATCAGTATGAAGCGCCAAGCTTATGACAAAATTACAGAAGCACCTTCATTTCACTCAGATATGAGGTACCAGTCCTTACCAGTGCCTTTGCATCTGTCTGGTGGAGCGCAGATTCAGTGACGGGGGAAGAATGTGTCCCAAGTGAATTGGATTAATTGAGAAACAGGAAAAACCCTTGTCCTCTGGGCTCTAACAGGAGCAGAATGGTCAGCTGGCCTCACTGGGGCAATCAAACAAACAACAGCAATGTGGGTCCCCTGGCCCCATTTGTTGCACATGGGCAGGCCTGGATGCAGAGGAGTTGGGAAGCAGGGTCTCAGGTGGCAGTAACTGTGGGTATGAATGACACAGGAGACTGCTTTGGAGGACAGCTCATTCATTGAAAAGGCGGGGCTAGCTTATATAGCTTGAGTCAGGGAGAGCTATCAGCCAGATGAGCAGATTGCCGATCACATGATTTCTAAGAAGCCTGTTCCTGTGAGCAGCGGGAGTGGGAACAGAAGCTTAACTGACTTTATCATGATGGAGTCTTTTTCTCTATGGAGTTGAGTAGCCCGAAACCTGATTTGGGTAGGGAGTGGCCCCACTCCTGCTCTGCCCTCAGAGATGTCTCAGGGTATGGCCAACACTCTGCCATCCTTCATCTGGTTTGAGAACCCACACAACAATGATTAGATAGATACCTTCTGAAATGTTTTTTTAGCGACTATCTGCGGCTGAATAGCCGGTAGCAGGAAGTCCTGGGAAAGTTTTGAGTGGTGAGGGAGGATGCTGCCCCAGTTGCTCTAAGTTGCTGTCAAGAATTTCAGAATGTCTGTTTACAAAACCAAACTAAAATTAACTAAGGAAAAAGAAAATCTAGGAAAAAATATGCAACCTGAGATAAAATGATTTGCCCGATAATCAGAATTTGAATAGATTTTTTTTAACTCCAAGAACAAAAACATACATTTTTAGTATTATGGTAATGTTGTTACTAAAAATCATTACATGAATTTTGGAGCATTTGTAGTAATCAACATAAGATTTCTGTTACACATTGAAGGAACTAGCGTGTATCTTGTTAAGAATAAGAATATTAATTATATGTTTCTGTGATTAATTACATGAGAAAATCAATTAAAGGTAGAAGGGTTACTTTTGGATCACATTTCTGGGGTTTCAAGTTGATAATCTAAATGAACCATTTTGGTTAAGGAGGTATTAAATAAAACCTTTGGCAGAGGCACTTTGCAACTGGAAACTCTGTTGAGATCAGACTGTGCCCTGCTCTGTTTCTTCATGTTGTGTGGAATGGTGGGTTTCAGGCTGTAACCTGCCCTGAGAGACTATTCCACAAATAGTTTGTGAATCCATTATGAGAACAAACATTTAAGATGATTCTGCTCCTTGGTGGGCATGTAAACACCTTCAATCCAGCACCACTCATGAAGCCCACACTAATAAATAACTTCTAAATGTAGACAGGGTACCACCCTACACATTTATCAGAGTAAATTGGCACCATATGAGCATCATTGGCACATTAAAATCATGTCAGAAAAATGAATTCCAATAATTTTTTTTAACACACCACATCGGAAGGGTGTAACCTGGACCCCATAAAGAGGACACTTTGACACTGAGATAGCCATAGTTCCACTGACTCATCTGATATTCAGTATGTGGGTCAAGGGGCAAGCAGACAGGGAACTCTGAACTGTCTCAAGGATTTCAATTTGGTTCCTGTCAATGATGGGACCAGCTAGAATTGCCATCTCTCTGTCTATAAGTCCAGCTGGACCTGTTGTCCATTCTTCAATGTATTTGTCTATCTGGGCCTGGTCCTGCCCTTCACCTCAGTAGCCTCCATAGTGCTCATCTCACTTCAGCTGGCCTCTACCCTGAGGTTTCTCTCAAAACTTAGACCTCAGGCTTGATTCTGCAGCAGTCCTTTAGCAGATGAGTTCATTAGTTTATTCTCAGAGAGACTCTTTATATCACTAAACATCGTTCTGATTCTCCCTCCCTGCAAGTCCTCTTTGAACTCTGTGTGGTCTTTTTTAACTCTTTGTAACCATTCTCTATATATTCACACAAATCTATACATTTACTGTGTGATGTGTAATGTTTGGTCTGTGAGTTTTATTAGTAGTTAATGATTGGAGGAAAAGAAACTGTGTTTGTCTCTGCTTGGTATCAAGGGAATCAGGATGACTGGGCAAATTGCTACCAATAAAATTGCCATTATCTCGGGAATTTATCTTCATTCCATCAATTCTGATACCATGGAAAGGCAAAAACAAGTGCATGTATGTTCCTGCCATAGTGTGTTTACAGATTATACAATAAAAATGGTAAAAACATAGATCTCTCAAACCATAACTCAAAGTTATTCCACAGGTTTTTTTCCCCATTATGTAATTATTGCTACTAATTAGAATATCACTTTCAAATTTACTGCCATCCTCTGTGATTTAGGTCATGATATTATTCCCATTTTATACACTGAAACTGACAACAAATATATTTGCAACTTACTCAAGCCTTACTGCTAAATACAAGGATTAAAGCACTATTTAAGTCCTCAGGATTTATATGTTACTTATCAAACATAAAGCAAGCTCCTAGGTTAATCTCATGATCATTGACTATTAAGAAGACAGCAATCTTCCCAAGATTATATCTGCATATATTAGTAGGCATAGAAATTTCTGGCCATCCCCTTCAATGGCTGCAGTGGCCAGAGACTTATTACTCCCTTCATGTTGAGACACTTCTCAAACCCCACAGGCTGCAGTTGAAAATTCAGTGCCAGATGGCTGTAGAGGAGAGACTCCTGAAGATGCGTCTACTGTCAAGTCACCCAACAGAAATGTCCTCAATGCCAATAGAGATGAAGATAACACATGCAAGCCATCTGTTCCCGCCACATGGTTTTTAACAAGCAAAGTCTCTTAGGGTATAATGAAGACTAGATACAGGCAAAGGAGCATCTAGGATACACTCTGATTTATCTGTTGGTCATTAGTTAATTATGGATGAAGATAATTAAGAAATGTCCTCAAAAGTTGCCCTGTAGTTCAGCTACTATTGCTGACCACATAGGAATAATAGGATCACTGTTGTTAATGAAACCATTTCATGGAAGATCAAACGTGCTTCAGTGCATTTTTTTAAACAAAATATATTACTCTACCCTTTTCAACTTGTTTGAGGTGTTTCTAGGAAAAAAGACATAAATAAAGTTGAACTATAAAAGCAAAGCCTGTGTGGTGAGAAATGACTACTATCTACAGCCTGTGCATTGCATCCAATCTGGACAGAAAGGCAACCACTGTATTGGCATTCCAAGCACCTTAGGGCACTTCAACCACTGCTGTCTATGTTATAATCAAGAGAATGCTTAATGTGATTATACACCAAGACCAAAAACACATACCTTTCTTGATCTTGATACATGAACTATTCTCTGTGAGTTTAATCTTGACAGTGTCATCTTATGTGGGACCTGGAAGAAGAAATGTATGCTGTAAGGAAAACCACTTTCTAATTAGTCTTTGCTTTTGAATCAGCATATAATAATTGCAGCTTCTTATGGAGATCATGTGATAATTTAGTATACATACACAATGAATGCTGATCAAATCAGGGCACAACTAGCTATCATTTCCTTCTCCCTAAAGAATGATCAATTCTTTTTCTTGTTCTTTCCCTTTTATTATTTTTCAGAGTTTTTGAACTCCTCTCTTCCAGTTCTTCATAAAACATAGAGTATGTTGTGAACTTCTACTGTGGAGTAGAATTCCAGAATGTGTTCTCCAGAGCTAGCTCTTTCCCATACTTGTTATTCAGCTTCCCTCTATGTTTTCTCCTTTATCCTTCCTAGTTCGAAGTACTCACTGTTTGACTCTCCTTTTCTTTGAGATCAACTGCTCGTAAAAGTTCCTATGGAAGCTTCAAGTGCATGGTTGATACACCTTGTTAGGTCAGGAGTGCCAAAGCCAAGGGGAGACTAGCTTAAGGCTGTCCATATACTTTTTGTTCAAAAATATGATTTGAGTTTTTCAGTGTATGGTTTCAAAAAAAAAAAAAAGAAGAAACAGAGTTGACTTTTCAATGTGCTTTATATCATTTAAACAAGGAATTGAATCCATTTTCAATTTGAAGACATATTCAATTGCCTAACAGTGGTCTTCAGAATATATTTTCATTTCCTGCTGTTCAGCTTTTTGTTGTTGTTTTTTGGTAATAGGATTCTTCCTTGGCATCACTGTTAGAGGGTTTGTTGGAGCATCAGTAATCCACACAAAACAACCAGGCATTCCATAATGGTTAGTTGCAGGAACTCAATTCACTTTGAATATGACAACTCTCAGACCTCCTAGGGCAAAAGTTCCAAAACTTCATCACTTCTAGGTAAAATGTTTTCATATTATTCATAGGATGTGGGGGAGCCATAAATGTTATCTTATCATACCAGTAATAATTTTTTTAATCCAAACAAGTCAATGTACAACTGTATGAACTATCTGGAAAAAAGGAATGTATTGAAAGGGAAGAAGGCTACAGATGTTTTATTCATATGTAGCTACAGTTACTAATGACATGCAAGTCTCTGTTGCACACTGTATAAATTTATAAATTTACACAACTTTGAATTAAATTAGACACTGTTACCCATATTTTTGGGGCCATGCTAATTTTTGCATTGTAGCTGAACTAAGTGACAAAACATTAAGAAACAAGATACAAAAAAAAAAAAAATCTGATACCATTGAAGAAATGGAGCATGATTTGGTATGGAAGTTAGAGACCTCTGGAACTGGCTGTTTGTATGGAATCAAAACTTCCTGTGAATAAGTATTACAGTGTTCATTCTCTCAATGATTTAGATGTGCCATGATGAACTGAACTCTGAGCTCACCAAATGTTCAGTTATTGTCCAGTGGACAGATTGATAGCTAAATTTCTAACAAGTGATATCAAACATACTTGTGAGCAGACGTGGCACTAAGATATTGTACTCAAGAGACTAATCAAAAGAAAAGCCAAATTGAACATTTTCTGAGAAGTCACAATTCCCCTGGAATAGAGGGAGAATGCATGCAGGCAGCAATGGTTTTGAATATTGGGAGGACAAAAGAATTAGAATTGGTTTTTAGCCTGGTTTGCTGATGCAGAATTAGTATGGCAGAGTCAGGAAGCATTATATGAAGAGTCTAAATGTTGGACTGGAGACATGGTACAGTGGCTAAGAGGGCTGGATGATCTAGCAGAGGACCTGGGTTCAGTTCCCAGCACCCATATGGTGGCTAACAACTATCTGTAACTCCAGTTTTAGAAGATCTGATGCCCTCTTCTGGCCTCTGTGGGTACCACGCACATGTATGGTGCACAGGCTTACATGTAGACAAAACACATATATGCATAAAGTGAAATTTATTTCTATTTAATGATAATAGTATTCTATTATGTGTTCAACATTTTCTTTATCTGTTCATCCATTGATGGACATTGGGTTGGTAATGTGAACTGTGCTGCTGTGATACAGGTTTAAAGGAAAGGGGTGGATATTTTCCCAATAACTAAAAGAAATCACAGTGTTGTGAACAATCCTCAGACTCCATTGGAGTTTCTGAGGAAAAAGAGTAGGTCATCAGTGTGCTTGAACTCCATTCTGGGAGACCCAGAGGAAGATTAGGTGCTGTCTTCCTTCCAGATGTGTCTAGAGGCTGAGATGTATTTTCCTTCCATGGTTTTGCTAGCCATTAATGGAAAAATCAGAAAAGAGAAAAAAAAATGAAGTTTCATATTCCAAAATATTTCCTCCAATGGTACAACTTCATGGCAAACTGGAATCTCTATCATGGCTCATGTTTAATTAGCTACAGATCCAAATCATTGGGAAAAAAAATGTCTCTTAGGGATTTAAAATTGCCACCACCACATATTACAATACCTGCCCCCTCCCAAGTACACAACAGAATATGAATAATTTATATGTCAAAGTCAAGTCAGGTCATTTTAAAAACAATAAGCTCTGAACTTTTCAAGAAATAAGTTTTTTCAAATAAAAGTCTCTTTAGGCCACATTAGGACTCCTTCCTGCAGATCCTCAATCATTAATTAAATACATAGCTGGGTGCATGTGACTTGAATCAGCAAAGCATTCCCAGGTAACAGAAGTCCTGCTGTACCTCTCCAATTTGCATTTTGTTTGTTTATCTTTTGTGTTTTTTGCTTCCTCAAGCACTTTCTTTCAGAGCAGGCTATAGAAAGCTCATGTTGAATATAGCTAGAAAATCTTTTAATGAAGAAAGGCTTTCAACATCACTGGCAATACTTTTATCTTATTCACATGTAAATTTTCAGGGGATGTCACTGAGAGACTCCTTTCTAAATTAGACATTTGGCTTAGAATAGGAAAAACTATTTAAATATGAAAATAAATCACCTAGAATCTTTAAATTTCTGTCTTCCCATGCCTGTGACTGATGAATACATAGGTAGGGGTCCCACACATGTGCTATCCCAGGTAGAACTCCATAGTTAAGGTTGTTAGATACATCACCAATAAGCATGGGGATATGTATCAGTTACTTTCCTTATTGCTTCAGTAAAATGCCTCACAAAAGAAACATAAAGAAGAAAGAATTTGTTTTGGCTTCAGTTCAAGGATAAAGTCTACCAGAAAGGCATGGAGGAAGGGACTTGAAGCAACTACTCACACTGAATTTGCAGGCAGCAGATGGATATGAATGCTGGTCTCTGCCTGTTTTCTTCCTTTTATTCAGGCTAAGACCTCATCCCATGGAATAGTGCTTCCCACATTCAGGGGAGTTTTCCTACCTCAGTTAGCCTAGGCTAGAAACTCCTTCACAGACATATCGAGAAGACTGTCCCAAGGTGATTCCAGATCCTGTCAAGTTGATAGTCTACAGTAACGACCACAAAACTGTAGCATGAATCTTAAAGATACTTATTGATAAAAACAAACTCAAGGCCAGTTATTGGGGTGAGTGCTGGAAGATCAGAAAAGCAGAACAAGTCACAGCTTTCTCATCTCGCCAGTTCCCCAGCTGATCCTGTTTCCTTAGACTGGAAGCCTCTGTGTCCTCTTCCAAATGGATCTCAGCTGAACTGCTGCTCAAAGCCTGAAAACTTAACTAGGCTAGTTCATGGTCCTCACACCTTATATACCTTTCTGTTTTCTGCCATCACTTCCTGGGATTAAAGGCTCACTTCCTGGGATTAAAGACGTGGGTCACCATGCCTGGCTGTTTCCAGTGTGGCTTTAAACTCACAGAGGTCTGGATGGATCTCTGCTTCCCAAGTGATAAGATTAAAGGCGTGTGTGCCACCATTTTTTAGCCTTTATGTCTACCTAGTGGCTGTTTGGTTCTTGGAACCCAAGATAAGTTTATTAGGGTACACAATATTTTGGAGAACACAATATCACCACACAGAACATAAGGAAGCCACACAAGTAACTAAAAATTTTTCTAGCCACATTCAAAAAGAAACAGAAGAAATTGAATTTAATAATATATATTTTGTAAATTCAATATATAAAAAACATGGGATAAAAAGATGGCTCAGTCAATAAGGTGTCTGCTGTGGAAGTATGGGGACATTACTTCAATTTCCAGCAACCATGTACAATCTGGGTATTGGGGTGTGCCCCAGTAATTCCAGCACTGGACCAGCAGAGACAATAGGATCCTTGGTGCTTGCTTACAAGACAGTATAGCAGAACTGGCAACCTCTAGGCTTGGTGGGGGAATCTGTCTCAAAAACTATGCCAGAATGATATTGAAGAAGATACTTGATGCCAACTCCTGGCCTCCACATGCACCCACATACAAACACATTTGTACACACATATGAATATAAACACGCACACACACAAATAATTTGAAGATATAAATACAAATTAATGAACTTCTTTACTTGCCTTGGCATTAATTCTTTAAAAATATTGGGTATATTACCTATTGCTCCTGTTGCTATAACAAATATACTTTACATTACCATTAGAATGAGGTGAATGCTAGAATTCAGCTTATTTTCTCCCTTTTATTCTGGCTGGGACTCTAACCTATGGAATATTGCTGCTGACATTTGGGACAGGTTATCCCTGGTCAGTTAAATCTTTCTGGAAAGACCCTCATGGGCATATCTGTGGCTGTGTTCTTATGGTGATTATAAATCCAGTTAATTTGATGATGAAGATTAGCCATCACTGCTCCATGCCTTGTCAGCTTGACACCCAAATGTATCAGTATATGGTGACATTCCATTCCTACCCCTAAAGTTTCACTTTCACTTAGTAATTCAAAATGCATTTTGTCCATCTCTTAAAGTCCCTATGGTCTTTAATAATCTCAATATCATACAAAAGTTGAAAATTTATTCTGAATTTCAAAGACTATATCTTAACTTTGAGCCCCTATTTTAAAAAAGCAAGTTATACATACTTCTGTAGTAGAGTATTATTTTAAGTTGTGTTACTTTTGCTTATGTTGCATTTGTTTAACTCTGTGAAGCTGTGTTATCATGCCTGTGTAAAACATCTGATGGGAACTGGTCAATAGCAAGGCAGGAGAAAGGATAGGCAGGGCTGGCAGGCAGAGAGAATATACAGAGGGAGAAATCTGGGAGGAGAGAGCTAGGAGCCAGGGAAGGAGAACATCAGGGGCTAGCCACCCAGCTACACAACCAGCAAGCCATGGAGTAAGAATAAGATTTACAGAAGAAAGAGAATGGGAAAAGCTCAAAGGCAAAAGTTAGATGGATAAGTTAAGGAAAGCTAGCAAGACAATAAGCCAAGCTAAGACTGGGCATAAGTAAAAAGACTCTGTGATTTATTTGGGAGTTGGGTGGTGGGCTCCCCATGAAAGAGTAAAATATCAATAACAATATATTTCCAATATATAAAGCAGAAAATAAACATTCCCTCTCCAAAATAGAGGAATAGAAGACTAGCAAGGACTGAGACTGTCAAAGCTAGACCAAAGCCCAGCAGAACAACACAAAACACTTCAGCTCATTCCTAGCCTTGAGCATCCTGCTCCTGCAGCTCTGATGCCTGTCTCACACAGATACTCTTTCTAGGGCCAGACCCACTCCTTGTCTGAAGTTTTCCTTAGTAGACATCCCACAGTCTTAGCATAGTTGATATCCTGGGATCTCTACTGCAACTTAGGTTTCACCTTCTCAGCTTTATGTAATGTACTGTCAGGATACCCTTGTAAGGAGTATGGCTTGTCACACTTGTTGCCTTATTGGCTTTCTGGAATCTCGGTGTAAGCTTCCCTAGCCCATTCTCTGATATCTTTCATGCCTGCAAAATAAGTATCATGTGGACTATGTTGCCAAGATCTGTTTTCAGCTCAAAATATAGCATATTATAGCATACTACCTTGGACTATAATTCAAACTTGAACAGTAGAGAAAACTTTCCTAAGCGGTTGTTTCCAGCCGGAGAACCCATCCGGTGGCATTCACAATTAAAGCTCTCTCCTTCTAAATTATTGTGCATTTTCACAAGTTGAAGCCTTTGACAAATGCAGTCCTGTCTTCAGAGTATGTTTCATATTGTCTTAATGAAGAACATTAGATTTATTTTTGAATGGCATTATTTAGCAATTACAGTTGCTTCCCCATCTTCCTTGTGTATAACTTTAACTTCACCCACACACCTTTCTTTACCAAGGTGTACATTTCCCATATCTTTCCGCTCCATTTTTTGCTTTCTTTCACTATAGACCTGGGTAACAGCAATGATCAGTAACCATGGTACAGCCTGGCTGCTTCTCTGTCTTGAAATTTCTTCTACCTAACAAATTAGTCCATTACTTTTGAATTCTGCCTTACTCAAATTCTCAGCCACTTTCTAGTACTTCTCCAGCCTGCAGCACCAAACTATTTCACATTCCTTCCACAAACTCTTTCTTAAGAACCACATGATCAAGCTTATCATAGCAATGGCCTCACTTCTGGTACCAGTGTTCTTTATCATTTCCACTTTCCTTGTTGCTTTGACAGAAATACCTGACAAAAATAAGCTAAGAAGGGTTTGTTTCAGCTCAAACTGATTTACTTTAAGTTTGTTTGGTTTGAATGGCATGTAGTTCATCTTGGTAGAGAAGGCATAGGTACAGAAGAATGAGGTAGTGAGTTTGATTACATCTTGAGTTAGAGAGCAGAAAGAGATTAATGCTGGTACACATATTGCTTTATGCTCTCCTCTTTTTTATTCAGTGCAGGTCCCGTATACCTAATGATGGTTTCCTTCAGGGTATGTCTTCCCTCTCAGTTAATCCATTCTGGAAATGACTCATATACATGTTCAGAGTTGTGTCCTAGGTGATTCTAAATCCAGTCAAGTTTATAATAAAGATTAGCCATCATACTGTGTATATACTCTACTTAATGCATCTCCAGGTGGAAAAGCCATGTTCAAATTCTTAGCCATTGCATGTGGCTGGTAGCTACCATATTGTATAACACATGCATCTTTAGCTCAGTTGTTATGTCATTCTTCAAAGTAGATACACATTTTTATATGTATGTGCAAATTATATTCTTCTTATTTATACATTCATTTCAGCTGTTCTAAACTTTGACAAAGTTTGCTGTTCAGACATGGATGAGTCTATTATTTTTGTTAAAAATTGCTTGATTCATACAGGTTGGAGTAGTGGCTCAGTTTGTAAAGGTATTGCTGTATAAGCATGAGGACCTGAATCTGAATTTGTAGCCCCTGCTTAAAAGTTTGGTGTAACAGTGGCATTTATCTGTAACTTCAGTGCTTGGTGTGGGTAGTCAGGCAGAAACAGGGGGGATTCCTGGAACTCATTGGCAAGTCAGTCTAGCTGAATCAGTAAGTTTATATCACAAAGAAATTTCATCATAGGTTTCCTTTACAGAGTGAGAGCTTTTCATTATTTTAAATGCCTTACTTTATAGAGGTATTTTTCAAGCAACTTAAGCACTATTTAAGCCAGGAAACACCAATATATCCTGCCAATAAAGGCCATTAATTGTAACTCTAACCTTAGTTCTCCTGGGTAATAAAGAGCAGGTGAATGGTGCATAGGATAACTTTGGGTCTGGAATATCAATTTCTTTCTTTATATAAGGACAATGAATTTACCTTCACTCAGATGTTTAATTGGAACTTATTTTATTTACTATAGTGGTTTCCCTATGTCAGATCACATCTTCCATTTAATCTCATGATTAAACATACATGCACACATGCATTTGCTCTAGATTAAATCTGGAAAACCTAAATATAAACATATGTTTTATAGGTTGTGTCCTTGAATAGTATGATGTGATGTCAAAATTTGGATCTCACATACTTTAAATGTTATCATCCATGGTTAAAAGAGAAGAAAGGGCCAAGAACCACTGAATTACTTGCAGATCATCACAGATATAGTATAGTTGACTCATGGACTCCAATCATTTGATTTTAGTAGGCGTAGTTATTCTTACTGTCTGTTTGTTTCCTACTGTCCTTTTTAAATCCTACTTCTGGCTTTGTCTGGTTTTCATAGTGAATATCAAGCCCTCTGGCTAGTGCTCATATAAACTCTGGTGGTTTTAGGCTTGATAATTTCTCAGTTATATTTTATAGAATTTATCACTTTTCTATTCAGAACTGGTAATTTTACATATCTGTCAACATAGCGCCAACACATTCTAATTGTAATACTTCTTTGTATTGGGTACACTATAAGGTCATCAAGTAATCAACAAGTATAAACCGTAGAACTTTGTTAAAGGGAAAGTGTAGAGGGACTGAATTCCCGAAGGAGCTAAACAAGGAGATATTACTGTCTGAGATAATGAAGAGGAGAATGCATCTGAATCTAATAGATGAAGAATACCAATGAGGACACAGCAGTTAGAGAATGTGGGAAGGGCCTAGCTGTGAGCAATCTTAACTACCAGGCCATTTATGGACTTGTTCTGTAGGGAATGAGGACTCAAGCATTGGCCTGTGTGTTTATGTGCTCATGTGCATATGAACAAGTACACTCAGCTAAATGATGACATGCTTAGGCTGTGTTGTTAGTACATAACTGTGTTAACAAATCAGTATAACTAGGGGTAGAGAGATGAGTCAGTTGCTTAAGATCACTGGCTGTTCTTATAGAGGACCTGGGTCTGATTCCCAGTATCATCATGGTGGCTAACAACCATCTGTAACTCCAGTTCCAGGGGATCTTATGCTCTGTTCTGACCTTCACTGGTACCAGGCATATACATGGTACATATACATCCATGTTGGCAAAATACCCACACACATAAAATAAAACAAAGTAATAATAAATCTTTAAAAAAAGAGATAAGTATAGCAGAGAGATTGAAAACAAGAAGGCCATATGAGAAAATGGTTTCAGCAGACTATTTCTCTATGTCTGATAGGAAAGATAATTTGGGTGTTAACTGTAGTTGCTTAGAATTACTGCTGAAACTTTTAGAAGTTGTAAGGTCGAGCTCTCACGTACAGGGTTTCTTGAGTTATTATCCAGTATGTGTACCCAGGCAATTGGAGGTCTAAACTCACAGGTGATTCTAACATCAGCCAAGGTTCAGATCTCGAAGAATGACACAAATTTAATGCCTCCTCAGAGCAAATAGGAGTAATACATGGCTATAAATACCAGGCCTGAAATTGTTGTGAAATTGGTTTTGAGCCAGATCACACAGATAAAAGATACATGTAATACAGATGATTTGAGAACTATGACTCAAGAAACTGACTTACTAGATTCACATCTAGTTGTGCACTTTGTCATAAAAAAACCCAAACATGTAATTTAGAAATGACCATGAAACATATAAAAGACATCATCCTCTAGGATTTTAAAACAACACAAGTATAAACCACTTAGTGACAAATTTAAGAACTATGAGGAATCAGCAAGGAAAGCAACCACAAAACTTTTCTAATAGGCCTTAAAGATGAGCCTTGTAAAGAAACATAATCTTTCCTCGATGTAAATATTCAATGTCTTATAAATTAGCAGTTGTGCAAAGCTTAAGCATGCAATCCAAATTAAATTAGAAAATTGTCCAATTTATTTTGCAGTTAATAAACAAGGATCATATAGATCATTAAGATATTATAAGAAAGTTATTAAAAACATTCCATAGTTCATTGCAACAATGAGTACTACAAGAACTAAACACAGTTATGAAACACTTTATATAGATACAAAATCACACTCTAGAGTCTGGAAGAAAGGAAATATTTAATATTATCTTTATTATAGAAACTGGGAGAAAAATCACCTCACATCCTTACATTGCCATTAAACTAAAATAAGTTCCAGACATAGAGTTAAGTCTTGAAAATGGAATATATATATATATATATATGTATATATATATATATATATTATATGATTAGAAAAGTGGTACCAGAAATCTGTTATTTGTAAATATGTAGGCATTTCTAAACCTAAATGGAAGATAGAAAATCATTTGAGTACATGAAGTATAAAAACTTACACATCATAAATGAAATTGAGAAAGGATAGGCAACATAAAAAAAATCTTTGCAATCAGATATTATAACAAATACAAGGAGTTTTTGTGAATCAGTGAATAAAAGCTAAACATACAAATAGGAAAACTGGCAAAGCAACAGACAATAATTTGGCAGTTCTAAAGTGAAATTCACCAATGGGTAGATGAGACATTCATAAATACAATGAATATATATCTTACAAACAATCATTCCAATAATCAAACATCTAAAATAAGTAAATAAACACTATGTTTATCAACCATATCACTATTTAAAATAAATAAAGTGATTTTTTTATTAGAAAGATGATAGTCAAGTTAGAAAGGACATCTTATAATATCTTGTTATTGAGGGTTAGCTTATATAATACTATTGAAGAGTACTTAACCAACATCAATGAAAAATGTGAGAATTCTCTTTGACTCATACTTTCTAATTCTAAGAATATGTATCAGAGGGGAAGGAAAATTACACTTTTTACAAGTAAGGCTACTCTAATTATGATGCTGTTCCTAATAGCAAGTGTGAAAAAAAACTAACATTCAACAAATTATGGACTAATTGTGTAAAATTTGGTAAACCAATACATTATTATTAGAAGCAATCATAAAGAATCATTTTCAAGTGTAAAATCAAGAATGGAAAATTAAAAGTGAAATACAAAAAACTGGATTCTATTTTATTTTACTTTTTAATGTGTAAATCAGTAAAATGTTACATCTGACTCAAAGAGTGTTTGTGAAGTTGTTATTTACTAGCAATTTAATGAATGACTCGGTGTAATAATGTTGGTTTACTTATACTAGTTAATGCCCTAAAAAGCAGCAAACTCTAAACTGTGTAGTAATATTTCTCCTTAGGAAATATCACCAGCTCAATCTGGAAAGCCATCAACTGCTCAGCATGTGTCCTCAGTAGTCCTATAAACCTTAACAAATGGTAAAAAAAAAAAAAAAATGAGTTGAGCAAATTTCATTCTTACAAATAGCTCAATAGAGACACTAGACTTACTTAATCCGAGAGGATATGCTATTCAATTTCTTGTAGGATGTCCAAGTATTGTACACTCTTTCTAAGCAGGATGAAGTCTCTGGGTTTGAGGACAGACAGATCAAGTTAAAAGAAGACCCACAAACAGTGAAACTGTTTCCATGAATGTATGGAACATACATCAGAAGAATATCAGAGGAAGAGGAAGGTAAGATTGAAGGAAAAGTAAATGTTAAGCAATTATTGCTCTAAATTAATGACATGGACACTCAGCATGGGTCCAGGAAGTTCCAGGAGTTCCCAGTGGTTATGTACTAGACATCACACTTATAATTACTTAAAATATACAAAACTGGAGACAAAGATAAAATCTTGACAAAAAAAAAAAAACGTACAGGGAAAAAGCATTGAATCTTTAGCAACCCTAGAATGAAAGTTGTAATGAATGTTTTGTAGGAAACAGGAAAACAAGTGAGTGGAATGAAACACTTTGTGCTGAAAGAAATCTAAGTAAGTGAACAAACGTCCCTCCCATCTTTAATTTCAGAGAAATCATTCCTCAAAAGTGAGACAGATAATAAATTAGAGCAACTGCTAAGTAAAATTAATAAACAGCATTTAGACTAGAGCACAGTAAGCTAAACTAAATCTCTCTACAGAGTACATGACAGTCTATATAGATGACATGCCACTCAAAATGACGAAAACATGAAAAATAACAGAGCAAATATCTAAAATAACCAAGAGAGCACTGACTTAAGGTAAATATAGAGGTCAATGGAATAGAATTAGTAATTCAGAAATCAACCTGCATGTCCATGGCTAACTAGTTTAAAGAGAGACTCAAAAATTATTTAATGGGGAAAATATTCTTTTCAAGTTGCACTTGCAAAGTTGAAGAGCCATGTTCAGTTGACTGAAACTGGTTCTTTTTAGGGTACCAAATATAAAAACTCAAAATCTGGCACATACTGTGTTCTCGATGGATTTTACTGACTATTTCAGGAAGTAATAATAATAATATTAATATTATTTTAATAATAATTATTATTTTAAAGATTTATTTATTATGTTATACAGTGTTCTGTCTGTATGTGTGCCTACAGGCCAGAAGAGGGAGTCAGATCTCATTACAGATGGTTGTGAGCCACCATGTGGTTGCTGGGAGTTGAACTCAGGACTTCTGGAAGAGCAGTCAGTGCTCTTAACCTCTGAGCCATCTATTTTTGTGTGTTTTTATCAGAACATAGAAGAGGGAATTTTAATAAATTTATTTTATTAGACGTTTATACGGTATCAGAACACAGTCTGTAAATGAAACTATGCGAGGAGAATTTTTGAGAACTTGTAAGATAACTCCAAGTAAATAAGGCCAAAAAAAAAAAAAAAAATGGAATCTCTGTTTCTCCTTAACATGTGCTATTCTTAGAATGTGCTTTCACACCCCTCTCAGGAGTGGGTTTACTTTAGATTCCCTATCATCTTGCCCATTATTATTCAGAATGATGTTGCTAAGCACCATGAGTTGTCCTAGTGACTGTATGCAACTTAAGCTCATGTGACCTTGCCTGTGTGACTATATACAGCTTGAAATCAAATGACTGTTACTCATATGAATTTGCCTAAAATCAGAATACCTTCAGAGTATAAATTGTCCGATGTCTCGAGTAAAGATGGATATTACATGAACCATCAGTCCACCTCTTGTTTAAGTTCCATTCTTTTAGGTTCTCATCACCAATTAGAGTGGTAACAATAGACTAATGCCAAACTCACATGAAGACAACAGAAGTAAGAAAAAAACAAAAGCATCCAGTAGACTAATAACTTTTGAGTCATGATGTAGAAATCTTTAGCAGACATTAAGAAATCTAATATAAGCATATATATATATATATATATATATATATATATATATAGACACTGATTATGCACATTCAAGATGGATTTAACAAGAATAAATTTAATCAATATGATTTAACTCAAGAAAAAAATACATGATAGTATCAATAGATGCAGAAAAACAATTTGGCAAAATTCAGCATTAATTCCTCATAAAATCTCTCAGCAAGTTAGGAATAGAGTAGAGTTTTCATCACCAGACACAGATATCCACAAGAACCTTTTAGTTCACATGTTTTTTAATGAAAACTTAATGATTCATCCCTAAGATCATGAACAAGGAAAGGAAATTTCTTCTTACCAGCATCATCACTGGTATCAAACAGTGCAAGAAGACAAAAGGTAATAAAGAAGATTGAGAGGGAAGATGTAAAGTAGCTTTCATGTTTAGAGGACAAGACTATTTATAATGACTATCACAAAGAACTGACAGAAATAAAACTATCATGAAACTAAGAAGCAACAATATTAAGCTCCCAGGATACAGTCTTAATATAAATAGCAATTGTTCCCCTATGTACCAACAATAATCAATAAAATGATATTCACAAACACAGTGAGATCAATGAAATGCATAGGGGCTAGAGAGATGGTTCAGTGGCTAATGGCACTGACTGTTTTTCCAAAAGATCAAGGTCAATTCCCAGCACCCACTTAGTGGCTCACAAGGATCTTTAACTTCAGTTCCTCTTCTAGCCTCTATGAGCATTAGGCTTGCAAGTGACACACAGACATACATGTATGCCAAACACTCATGTTCATGAAATGAAAAATAAATACATAAAAATAAAAATGACACATGCAGCTGCAAATCTAAACATACATACCTAATCCTTATCCAGAAAACTAAAGCTTGATGAAAGAAATTAAAAAATCTGATGAAATGGAGACTTGTTCTGTGTTTATAGATTCATAGATTAAGGATTGAGGTATTCATTTTTTCCAATTTGGTCTATATTTCACAAAATAAATCCATACCAACAAACTAGCTTTGAGATTTACATAAAATGGCAGCACCTCTTCAAAAACTATAATAATACTAAAGAAAAATACATTGGAGAACACTTCATCAAAGGAAATATGAATGGCAATGAGGATACTAAGGTGTTAAACATTGTTTGCTACTAAGAAACTACAATTAAAAGAGCTGCTGTACATGTTTTTAAATGACTGAAGTGTCTGGGAGGTAGCCCAGTTGCTGAAGTGCTTACCATGCAAGCATTAGGAAGTGAGTTCCAATCCCTAACACCTACATAGAAAGCAGGTCTAGCAAAGTGTGCTATAATCTCAGTGTTGAAGCATTGGAGATGGGTTGTTCTGGGGCTTATTGGCCAGTCATCCTTTCCAAACTGATGGTCGCCAGGCTCAGAGAAACTCTGTCTCCAAAAGTAAGGTGGAGAGTGATTGAGGAAGACACCCAGTGTTGACTTCCATACTCATGTTTGTGAGCACCTTCCCACAGCATACACACAGATAAGGGAAACAGAATGACTTAAATGTGAGTAGTGACAGTACAATGATGGTAGTGATGTAGAGCAATGATGCAACCATTGATGAGAGTTCTCATCATTAGGACCTCTTCTTCATTGAGCTGTTTATCGCTAGAAGGACAGCCGGGTTGGAAACAAGATTGACAGCTTCTTAAAAGGAAAACACAATCTTGCTACAGAATAAGGTGATCTGAGTATTTACTCATCCATTTTAAAATGGTTGAAAATCTGTATGTGCCCCTGTGTCATTATTCACTTTTGACAAACATGGGATCAACTTGCTGATTGAGTGAATTCACTGTGAGGATGGACAGTTGAATTGTGGTATATCCATGAAACAGAATAACTTGCAGTGACAAAAAGAGATTAATCACCATTTCTAGAAAACAGAACCAATCTTTACTTATGCACTGCTTAGTGAAGTAAGGCAGTATGAAAAGACTACATATTGTATGAGTGCAATTGTAAGATTTTTTTATGAATGGTAAAACTATGAAGATAGTAAAATGTCAGTGGTGGTTACATGCTCACAAGGAGAGAGGGAGAGTTGCATGGATAAAACATGGATGCCTTGTGTTAGAGCGGTACAACTATCTTTGTGATTGTAATGGTGGGTATATGAGAACTATGACTTCCTCAAATTTTTATAACATAAAGAGTAAAATTATATAATTTAAAAAAGGACAGAATTTCATGTAGCCCAGTATGGCCTTGAACTCACCATATAGCCAAGAATGAGTGAACTCCTGATCCTCCTGCCTTTATCTTCCAAGTTCTGGGATTGCAAGCATGCACTACCTACCAATCTACACATGCTGGGGAACTAAACCTAGAGCTTCACACATAATAGGCAAGTCCTCTGCCAATGGAGCCACAGCCCTATTCCCAGATGAATGCAATTAAGAAAAGTCATTCTAAGAATTTGGTGATCTAAGAGAGAATGCTGAATATCACAAAACAAGCCATCTGCCGGGTGGATATATGATATTTCAATAGAAGAAATGCTGGTTGAAATAATTGGGAATAACTAAATTCTGTAAAAATAAGTTCTAAAGTGGTTGCATACAAGCATCATGCTCTACATTGACAAAGTCCTTTCTAAAGGAATGTGAGTTATTCTGGTAATATTAAATGTGTTCACTACAACTGAGCTCAAAGAATCCCATTGGCTTTTTCTCCCTTGGAGTGGGAGGTTGTGATAATCAAGTGAGGGAGGTTAGAATCACCTAACTGGAAATAGATCAGAATTGGAGACATCTTAATAAATGAGCATTTAACTTAACATCGATATAAGCACACATAGCAATATTGAGAAATATTGTTTCTCATGTTCAGATGAAAAGGAGTCAGACATTGAAATAACAGTACACCTGACAAGTTGGTCTTGCCCCAGTAACATTCTCTCGCAAGGAGCCAGGATGTTCTGGAAGAAGTACCGCTTGAGGGCTGGACCAGAAATATACAAGGAAAGCATGGAGTTCCAAAGTGAGAATGTTACTCAGAAAACTAAAATACATTCTATAAGGATGAGGAGAACTGCAATAGCATAAGATATAACAGAAACAGTTCCTAGTGGCCAAAGACAGAACAACCTGAGCCACATGGGAAATCAGCACAGGACTACCTGATTAATAAACATTAATCATTACTATTAATAAACACCCACGAGCTCATTCAGATAGAATTTACAGAATAAATTAAGAACATTGTGTTGAAAATCACTCAAATACAATTTGAATAAACCAATTTCTCATACAGATTAACTTCAAATAATTTAGTAGGTACTTACTTCATCTTCAAGAAGAGGTAGAAAGCACAACTTCCCATTCCTGTGTGCAGGCTGTATATGGTGACTTCATTGCAAAGAGGACCTCATAGAAAGTCATTTAGTAGTGGAGAAAATGGATAAACACAACCTTAACTTGGTGATAAGTTTTCATCAAGAGTAATGTGTTGGCCAGCTTGCCATCACTATGATCAATGCCTGAGAAACTCAAAAGGCAATAAGGTTCATTTTGGTTCACTCTTGGTGCTTTCAGGGGTTCCAGTCCATGGCTGGCAACTTGTCACATGGTGATATGTCATGGTGGAAGTGGGCACACAGGATGCTGCTCACCGCACAGTAGCTGGAAGCAGAGTCGAACAGAGAAAGCAGAGTGCTGAGGGTGCTGAGAAAGGACGTCTCCATATCTCATTCCAGACCAAATTGCCCATGGCCATACTTCATTCCACTGGAGTTTACCTCTTAAAGATTCCACCGCATTACAGCAGCACATATGGTAATAACCATGCCCCCAGAACATGGGTGCTGTGGATGATTGATTGATAAATAAAATGCTAATTAACCAGTAGCCAGGCAGGAAGTATAGGCGGGACAAAGAGAGAGAAGTCTGGGAAGTGGAAGGATGAGGCAGAGAGAGACGCTGCCAGCTGCCACCATAAAAAGCGAGATGTAAGGTACTGGTAAGCCATGAGCCACATGGAAAATTATAGACTAATAGATATGGGTTAATTTGAGATATAGGAACTAGATAGCAAGAAGCCTGAGCCATTAGGCCAAACAGTTTAAATAATATAAGCATCTGTGTGTTTATTTTATAAGTGGGCTGTGGGACTGCCAGGGCTTGGCCTTTGAGGGCCACTCCAGATTCAAAAAATGGCAAATGTTCATATTGATGACATGCACTTCTAATGGCATTCAATGAAAATCATGTTTATCTCTGTGGTCTTCCTCTTTAAGATATGTAATGCTAGCTTAGGGATGAGAAAAACTTCAAAACATTTAAACCAAAGGCATTGCACCTGAGGGACTGGGAGAGACAGAAAACACCCCAGCCTTGACATGCCTGTAGAGATTTTTAAATATGAGATGCACTCTTGGATCAGAAAATCCTGGAACAGAAAAGGGTCATTAGGTGAAAACTAAAAGCTGTATACAGCAGAGGCTTGAGTTAACAATAATGTAACAATATTAGTTAAATAATTATACCTCATACACCATACTAATGTAAAGTGTCAATAAGAAGTGATCTTGAGTGGGGTTGGGGGCACTTGAGAATGTTCAGGATTATCCTTACTTTCTAAAATGATTATTTAAAAATATGTCATTTCCTTCAGGAGGTAGAGTACTTTATTTTTTTTTTTTTTACTCTTTGTATATTTAAGGGCTCCAAATTATTTATAATGAACCTATACTACTTTCAGATCCAGGAAAGTTTTTCTTTAATAATTGTGTGTGTGTGTGTGTGTGTGTGTGTGTGTGTGTGTGTGTGATCAAACCAAGACCCTTGGGAATTCTAGGTAAGTGCTCTACCAGTGAGCCCATACCCTCAGTTATATGGTTGGTTCTCTGATGGCCAAGGAACATTTTTTGTTCCCTTATCTCTTGCAGTGGTGTTCTCTCAGTACTGAACCAATACATCTTGCTAATTGCCCAACTTAAAGTTATATAGACTCAAGTCTTGATGTGAAAATTGACAGCTTGGTACTTTTGTTTAGACTTAATGAGATCATCTACATGCTCAAAATATGCATGGGGGAAAAACATGAAAGACCCAACAGGTCCAAAGTGGTGAAATATTGGATGCCTACAGACCTAGCTTTTGTTGAGGAGGAACACCCAGTTGAGGGTTCACATCTGTTCATTGATTTGGCCACATTCAGTTGTCTGGTGTGTTATGTTAGAAATCATAAGGACTCTAAATAAACCCCCTATTTCAGCAAGAGTTGGCTTTAATGTCATTTCTTCAGTGAAAAATGAAAACTTTAAGTGTTTGTCTATCTTCATTGAGAGAAACTATCTCAGAAACCTGCCCTAGGAGCCCAGATATTTTCTGCCCCATTCCTCTGCTAACTTCTTTGCCTCCTTTCAATGATATAATTGGGTCAAACCAAGCTACCACAGCTGCTTCAGTTTTATGAAGATGTAAGGCCAATGTTGCCCTTATGGCCTTCATCAGAGTCTACAGCCAACAACAGACAGCTGGGAACACAACAAGGCCACCCAAACTCTGCCTGCTTTAGGAGTGGTGAGCACATGCACATTTCAGACTCTAAGGATTTCCTTCACACCCAGGAGCATAATTGGAAATACTTCTGTTCAGGGTCAGGCTTTGTGTGTGGACATGTAAAGTAGCTTAGGCCTCTCTTCTCCAGAAGTGACCCTCTGCAGCATCCTTTTGTTTGTAGAAACAAACTGCAAAAAGAAAGCCTGTCCTCAGCTGGCAACAGTCTGGTACTGATGAGGGTTGGATGACTGTTCACACCTGTTCTTACACAACCCTATGTGTCCTGGGAAGTCCCATTTGGGCTCCACTTTGGTCTTTGTATCCCTAACCTGGTGTTTGGAAATAATAGCTGCTAATGGTCCCATTATTATTTCCCTTTTCTTTGGGGACTTTGATAAAACTGAATTTAGTTGGGACAACATTCTCCCATTTCCAAGTGAGGAGGAAAGAAAACTGACCAAATGTCCATCTTGTTATGTCACCTGTAGACATAGACTGAGAATACAAACTCATTTTATGCAAGAGATAGTTTAAGTAAATTTTTGTGATGGATTCAAATGACTCTGTGCACCAAGCCCTCCACTGTGGTGATATTTTGTTTGTGCTCTAACAAATGAAGCTTGCTGAAAGATGAGAAAAGCAAAGGAACTACACTCCATAGAGTCTCTAGACCCACTGTAGTTAGTCTTTGATTGCAATGCAACTTAATATGAGTTGGAGTTTTTTCTGTTAATTTAGGATTAGAATTAAGTTGTCAAATTAATCTCATCTTCATTTACTTTGCAGTGTCTGCACGGTTAATGCTGGTTTTATGAACATCTGTTTCCCTCACAGTTGTCGACCCATTACTTTTATGAGCTGTACATATTTTAGAGAGATTTACTGTTGACCTTTGTTAGTGAGTTGAATGTTTTTGTTGTCAGTAACATTTCCATAATTGATGCCATAGTTACTGCCACTCAGATAGTGCTTTCAAATGAGAAATGTTTGGGGGGGGGGATCTTCTTTGCTTAAACACATTAAATCAGACAGACATCACTTTAAAAATTGTGTGGCTTTGGGAAAAAAAAGGCGGGTGTTCAATCTTACAGCATTAAGATGGAAGTATACCACCACTCAGTTTTCCTCTATTCTGGAACAGTTTGGAAGTTTTGAATGTATGCTATAGTGATGACTTTTTTTTCACAGTACATGTCATGTCATAATACTCACATCATTGCACTACTCACATGCAAAGTAAGGTCAGTTGTGTATATATCTTTTCTCTGTGTTGAGGAGACAATTTAAAAACAGAAATCAAAATTCAGAGTTATAGAGTCAGATAGTCAAGTAAATTACCACTTAAGACTTTCACCTCGTGCCTCAAGGGAGACGGTTTTGGGTTCCTACTGCATGTCAGAGTTCTAGTGCACAGTGGCAAAGCGCTGCCTCTCATTACAAGCTGATTTCTGGATGAGCAGAGCAGCTCTCAACTTCAAGAGTAAGTAGGTTGAATCCTGCTTTTACTGCAGGGAGGGTGTCTCAGTTAAGG
Source organism: Onychomys torridus (assembly GCF_903995425.1). Taxonomy (NCBI): domain Eukaryota; kingdom Metazoa; phylum Chordata; class Mammalia; order Rodentia; family Cricetidae; genus Onychomys; species Onychomys torridus. The sequence goes on from NC_050443.1 coordinate 133,117,118, forward strand.
CTTCTATTGCTATGAGGAGATACCATGGCCGTGGGAACTCTTAGAAAGGCAAACATTTCATTGTGCTGGCTGGCTTACAGTTCAGAGGTTTAGTTTATTATTATCATGGTGGGACATGGCAGCACAGAGACAGATGTAGTGCTGGAGAGGTAGCTGAGAGTTCTTCATCTTTCACAGGCAATAGGAAGTGGTCTATCTCACTTGGTATGGTTTGAGCAAATACAAGACCTCAAAGCCCATCTCTACAGTGACACACTTCCTCCAAGGCCACACCTACTCCAACAAGGCCACACCTCCTAAATAGTACCATTCCTTTTGTGTGTGTGTGTGTGTGGGGGTCTATTTTCTTTCAAACTACCAAAGAGGGTAAAAGATTTAGTATGCTTGGTGGGGCATGGTGAAAAGCCTTTACCATGATGGTGACAATGGTATTTTTAAATGGTGTTAAAGGAGAACTGTCCTTTATTGTATAGTCTGTTCAGCTGAGAACACAGCAATGTGGTCCCAGTTCTCAGTCATAAGAATTTGGTTAATTTTCAGAATTATTTATGATTACATGTAAGTTTTTTCCTGTATTTAAATAAGTGAAAATTCAGACTTTGCCACTGAACAGGGCATTCTCTTTGTTTCCATCTGAGTACTACTTTAGTTTTCAGAAAAGGTAAGATTCTGAGCAGAATGCAAAAGGCAGTCGACACCATCTGAGAACTTTGTTTTACAAATAACTTTATCAAGGTCCACAACTACATAGTGAATGATTTAAAGCTACTCAAGTATATTTATATTGAAAATTTCCTCTTACCAATAAAAAAATATTGTCTTCTTACTCCTCAAAATCCAAAATATAGCAAGATAATAATCTCATCTTTTCTACCTCAGGAAACACTATGAATCACAACTAAGGGAATGTCTGCTTTTAGCATCTGCATTGTCTATTAAGAGAGGAAGAACAAGAATGCTTTGCTTTTGCCCTTTTATTATTTCTTGCCAAAGTGCTCTGTTGCTTTCTAATTCCTGGTTTAAAAACAGCACATTGTTATTATAAGTATTTTAGAAGACAAAGAAAAGTAGTCAAAATAAATAAAAAAAAATACCTGCCATGAAATGGGACTACTTTCATCACTGAAAAAAAATGTATTTCTTTTGTGTTTGTATGTGTGTATACTTGTTTATGTGTGTATAAATATACATGTATAGAAGCTAGAGATTGGCCTCTGTTTGTTTCTCAGATGCTATCCTCTTGTCTTTTGGGACATCACCTCTCATTATCCTTGAACTCACTAACCATAGCCTAGGCTGGCTGGCTAGTGAGCCCCAGGGATCCATCTCCTGAGTGCTGCTATTATAAGACTGTGCCACCATACCTGGCTTTTAAAAGTAGATACTAGGGAGTTAACCTTATCTCCTAATGCTTGTAAAGTGACCACTTTACCAATTGAACCACCTCTCTAAGCCCAAAATACTTCCTTTCAAATATGGCTGTGTCCTGATATTACAGTAAAGTCTACTCCAAGACTCTGATCCTTAATGCACTGTCTAAGCAGAGGGGTTTCCAGTAGTAGATCCAACTTCTACCTACTCACATATACCCAACTAAATTCTGATTTAAAAAATATAACAACTAATGTTGTGACACGTATTTCCATGTAAACTTTTTGCATGTAGTCAAGTTTTCATTCATTACAGGTTCCTGAAAGAATTTGTAAAGCAATAGTATAATTCTGCCAAAGAAAATGTGTACATTTGAAAAATCTTTAAATTATCCTTGAGAAAAGCTCATTGATTTACAGTTCTATGGCACAATATGAAATATTCATTTTATTTGCTCACTTACTGAATTTTAAGAAATGACAAAACTTTGTTGGGTGAAAAATATTGTAATTTGAATAATAAATTTCTTGAGATTCAATGTTTTTCATTGATTACCATTAGTATGCTTCCTTGAGAAATTGCTACTTGTATATTTTGTTTGTGTTTCTGTGAGTTACTAGGTTCTTATTAAATTGCTATATATTTTTATTTAATCTAATGTTTTACATTTGTATGTCAAATATTTCTCATTGGCTTCTAGTCTTTTACTATGTATAGAAGTATTTAAGTTTAAAATTATATTTACTAAAGTTTTACAATTCATATGTGTATATAATGCATTGTAAACACATGTACCCCATTACCCTCTCTCATTCCTCCTCCATTCCTACAGTTCCTACTGATAGTGGCATGATTTTTTTGTGGTAAGAAAGGAGCCAATCATTTTCTTTTTAAAGATATCATAGTTATATTATGTAGGCAGGGTTTTTTTTTGTTGTTGTTGTTGTTGAGGTCACCAACTCCCCAATAAATAACACAGAGACTTATTCATTATAAAAGATTAGTCAATAATTTAGGCTTGTTACTAACTACTTCTTACAACTTAAATTATCACATATTTTGGATCTATGTACTACCATATAGCCTGGCACCTTTTCTTAGCACAACAAATCCATCTTGATCCTCTCCTTTGTCTTGGTGACTCTGCCCTTCTTCATCCCTGCACTCTCTTTTTTCCTATCTGTAAGTCCTTCCTAACCTCTTCCTGCCTAGCTATTGACCAGTAGCTCTTTATTAGACTGATGAGAGCAATACATCTTCACAGTGTACAGAAGACTATTCCATAACAATATTATTCCTTTAAGAATTTCATATAATGTCTTTTGATCATATTCATTCCTCACTTCTTCCCTAATTCCTCCAGGTCTTCCCCCATCTCTCAACTCTAGAAACATTTAAGTTTTTGTTCATGAAACTTATTTCTTCTTTTGCTGGAGGTGAGTTTTCTGGTACCTATTGGCAATCTCTTATTTTACAATTTTCTTCTTTTCATATACTCCTTTAATCTATTAGGATTTTACCTTAGTATATGGTAGGAAATGAAAATCATATTTTCCCCTAAACAGTGAACTAATTCCTGCTCAATTTATCCCCTGTGCTTTTTTCATGGTTATATTTAGTTCTTAAGCATAATGGGTTTGTTTGGGGCTTCCATTCTGTTTTTTGGTAATTTTTCCTCATTGTTATGGTATTAAACAGCCTTAATATCAAATTGTTAGGGAAGTACTTAAAATACCATATCAAGGTAGTCAACAGACAGTATTATCTGGCATGAATATTTTCATATTTTTTCAAAGAAATTTATTTCATTAGTCATCAGATGTACTTACTTTAAATCTTATCTGTGAAATTGGAATGTGTCTTATAATTAGTATTAGAAGTTATCATGGAAGGTATGCATCCATGTGCTAAACTTGGTGCAGCAGTATAGGGAGTAATAGTCACAAGCCATTCCTATTTTCTTATGTCAATTCATTTTGTGCATTCCTGGCACATGTTGCATTTTTATAAATTAATAGTCTTCAATATTATAGTGTAATTTGCTCATTATAAAGCAAAATTGTGTTTGAGAAATGGTGTGAAAACTGTGTAAAGGGCATATTTGTTCTTGGACAAGGGATTCAATTCCATGTTTCCAAGCAAAAATAAAACCTATTTGCTTTATCTGACTACAGCATTGAAGGTGTCTAAAAACTGTTACTAAGATAGAAATAAGGGTTAGCTATTAAAGACAGAAGAAATTGCCCAGCCTCTTGGAACAGATCAAAGGCATTTCAAAACACTAAGTGGCACAGATGAGCTGGCTCATGTACTATGCACTATACCCCACATTAAATTATCAGAATGTCTTTCTGACTTTGAGCAGAGTTGCTTTCCCTATGTCATAAGACTAAGCTTGGTGAAAAGGTGCTGGCATTAAATTTGCAAAGTGAGTATAAGTGATGGCAGAAGATATCAGCAATGGCAGGAGAACACATTTTCTGAATCACCAGTTTCTGTGACATTACTAGTTACAGGGACACAATCTATCTAGAAAACTCCAATACAGTTCTATCTGTCAATCTTTCTATTATCTACGTACCCACCTACCAGATATCTACCTACCAACCTATCTGTCTGTCATATGTCTGTCTCTATGTCTACCTACCTATTTATTGTGTATCTTTAAACATCAAGGTATAATCACATTAAAATGCAGTTACTATTATTAGTACAATAAAAAGATTGCACTTTACCTTCTACATCTTGATTTGGTGAAAAGCAATAATTACCACAATTTCTCATTTACCTCTTACAGTACCATAGTTAATCCATTTTTACTCCATAGATCACTATGAACAGTTTGGTGTCAACAACCAGTCTTACTAAAGAACAGAGAACTACAATTTCCAAGGAGATGAACTCAGTTAAAGATGGTGAGCTGTATTAGTCAGGGTGTCCATAGGAGTAAAATTAATAGGAATGTATATTATATAAAGTAGTTTGATTTACATGAGATTATATGATGGTCCTGGGTAGTTTAACAATAGCTATTTGTATACTGGAGAGACTGAGAACCCTATAGCTGTCTAGTCCACAAAACTACATATATCAGTAGCCTTGTTCTGGTTGGAAGGCCTAGAAGATTATGGGAGATTCACTGGCGCTGAGTCCATGTTTTAAAACCTATGAAACTAGCTAGATTCTGATGTCAATGGATGGTGACAGCAGTCACAAAAGGTGTCCTCACTCAGAATGGAGCAAAGGAAGATGACCTAAACTACTGTGTCTTTGGACCTCTTCATTTCAAGCCTACACACTGTAAGTTTGAGGGCTGTTTTTATTCATTCAGTTAATTCTCCCTGGAAACATTCTCGTGAATATGGTTGGGAGAATGTGTTCCCTAGCAGAGTCTGACTCCCATCAAATTGACAGGCAAGACCAACCATCTGAAGTCCATCCCTTGAAAGCCAATCACATCTCTATAGCCACACTTAAAAGCCAAACAAAGGCAACATGATCATAATTCCACCTAATATGATACAACTATCCCATGTGCAACCAAAATGCAGTAATTCTTTTAGGATAGATGCCAGTCTCTCACGGAATACTTGCTCTTTTGGTATTACACACCTTGAAAGGGATATTATAGACTCTTTTTTGTTTGTTTGTTTGTTTGTTTTGAGAAAGAGTTTCTCTGTGTAGCTTTGCACCTTTCTTAGAACTCACTCTGTAGCCCAGGCTGGCCTCAAACTCACAGAGATGTGCCTGATCTCTGCCTCCTGAGTGCTGGGATTAAAGGTGTGCACCACCACCACCCAGCACTATAGACTTAATACTCAGTGCTGATATTACCCCAGTCAGTGTTGTGTTGTGTGATAAAGGAGCAGGAAAGGAAGAGAAACATGAATTTCTGCCTAATAAATGTGCATACATGCTGTGGTGATTTGAATAAAAATGGCCTCCACAGGCTCATAGGGAGTGACACCATTTTGAGATGTGGCCTTGTTGGAGGAAATGTCTTACTAGGGATGGGTTTTGGGGTTTCAGAAGCCCAAGCCAGGCCCAGTGGCTCTTTCTCTTCCTGTTGCCTGCAGTTCCAGATGTACAGTTCTGGGCTCCTTCTCCAGCACTATGTCTTCCTGTTCGTTGCCATGCTTCTCACCATGATAATAATGGACTAAACCTCTGAATTTGAAATCTATCCATAATTAAATGTTTTCCTTTATAAGAGTTGCTGTGGTAATGGTGTCTTTTCACAGAAGTAGAACACTAAGATACATGCACAACTATATTAATAAATATAGTTAATAAATAGGACCCAAATATTTATTTTTATAACTTTATTATCTGATTAGGTCATTATAACTGGTATTTGTAACTACCTTCTACTATGCATTCCATATTCTTTCTATTCTCTGCAAGCACTTCAGCAAGAGAGGTGTCTTACTTCAGGAATTTATCATCCTGTCTGGACTGGTATGTTGTAATTTCTCATTGACCTTAATCACAAGACATGGTAGCACCCAGAGATACCTTTGGACTCAAAGTTCCCCTCAGAATCTAGACATACATACTTTTTATTACCTTCATTTTTTTTTGTGGAAAAGCACTCAAATTTACTCCCATATTGGGATCAATCACTCTGATAATATGGCAACTCCTTGGCCCTAGTAAGTGCCCTGTAATTACATCTTCAAAATACCATTTGACCATTCTCTCAAGTTAGCTGCTTCAAAATGGTAGAGAACAGAAAAAACAGTGGATTTCATTGGACTGAGCCCACAGTCACATGTCTTTCACTGTGAGGTAACTTTCTTGATAGAAGCAATACTGTGTGGACTATGAAGAGAGAGAACAATACATTCTATGGGTGACAGTCCAGGCAGAAGCATTACATAGAAGAAAGGCAATGTCATACTCAGAATAAGAATCTATTCCAGTCAGGACAAAGCACTGTTTTTTCCATGATGAAAGTGGTCCAATGTAGTTAATCTTCTACCAGGTCACTGGGTAGTCATCCCCGGGAATCACACTATGTCAGGCATGCAATGTTGGTTTTGGCTGTTGGCAGATTTAGCACTCAGAAATAGCTGTAGTTAGGTCAGCCTTAGTATATAGCAATTCATGTTGCTGTGTCTGTTTATAACATCATTACTCCACCATAGTCAGTTTGTTCATAGGAAATGGCAGGGATGTCAATGAATAGAGGTTGACTATTATCCACAGAATGGGTCATCCTACCTACTCTATTATTGACCTCTTCTCCCGAGGTCACCTTTTGGTGAGTGTTTCTATGGGATACAAATACCTTTACACCTCTTTCCCATTTATAGAAGTCTGTCTACATACATCCTCCCAAAATGTCTTTTTCATGAATTATCCATCATGTTTCTTATATGTTGCTGACTATCCAGCCAAATCACTGGTTATCATCCATGAATAAAAAAAAACCAAAAAACCTCATTCTAGCCATTTTTTCATTCCACACAAAATGTAAAACAAGAGCATGAACCAAGTTTTTGCTGCTATGGAGGTGTCCCAGAAAGGGACTATAACCTGGCAGCTATCCACTTCCAGCTGTTGCCTGAAAATGTGTAGAATCCTCTTTTAATCAGATTCTTGTCTTTTCTGCCTCAGCCAACCTTAATAGGGCACAACCCAGGAGGAAATAGTTACATGCTTGAGACAGAAAAATACTGTATTGTGCTGTGGATATCGCTCTGTATAAATAAAATGCTGTTTGGCCAGTGGCTAGGCAGGAAGTATAGGCGGGACAAGAGAAAAGAGAATTCTGGGAAGTGGAAGGCTGTGGGAGAGACACTGCCAGTGACCGCCATGACAAGCAACATGTAAAGACACCGGTAAGCCACAAGCCACGTGGCAAAGTATAGATGAATAGGAATGGGTTAATTTAAGATAGAAGAAGTAGATAACAAGAAGCCTGCCATGGCCACACAGTTTGTAAACAATGTAAGTTTCTGTGTGTTTACTTGGTTGGGTCTGAGCATCTATGGGCCTGGCGGGTGAGAGAGATTTGTCCTGACTGTGGGCCAGGCAGGAAAACTCTAACTGCAGTATTGGGTGAGAACCACATAGCTTTGGGTGACTTTTCATTTCATTTTTTTTTTTTTTTTTTTTTTTTACTTAGAGCTATTGAATTTTTTTTTAAAAGTGTAATATGATATGTTGATACATATTATTTAGTGGGACTTTGAGAACAGCAATAATACTGTGAACATTTCTGCTCTTGAGACTATTTTATGTCCAGAGAGAATGTATCCTAATCCTATTCACTCTTATTCTTTCTTATCGCTTCCCTACCCCTCCTGACTCTGTTCTTCTAACCATTTCCACTCCAACTCCCATGTCTCTTTTTATTTTTGTACAGGTCTTGAGCAGGTAGCCATTTGCCGGTGTTCGTGATCGTGACAGTCGCCATGTCATCCCCCCAAACAGCTTTTCAGAAGACTCTGCTCCATCTTCTGGCTTTTCCAATCTTTCTGTCTCCTCTTCTATGATGTTTGCAGAGACCCGGAGGAGTGATATAGATGCCTAGTTTAGGTCTCAACAGTCACATAGTGTCAGTATTTGACCAGTTGTGAATCTGTGTATTAATTATTGCCCTCTGCAAATAAAAGGCTTCTTTGACACAGGCTCTACTCAGTTCTCACATACTAGTCCACAGGTATAATCATAAATATTTAGGAAACATTTTGGTTATGTATCTGTTCAGCAAAACATCAGTAGCACAGTCACCCCTAGGGCCCATGACCTCTGCATTCATAGGCTTTTGATCAGGTTTACAGAACCAAGCACATATTTCCTCCTACAGAGCAATTCTCTAATCGAATCTGAAAGCAATTGGCAAACCCCTAAACAATCTTACTAATATTGCACTAGTGATCTATTTTGCCTGACAAATATGTTTGTAGCATGCAGGTTTTACTGTTCAAAGACATTGTTGATGATATCCCCCCTAGCAAACTACAAAGCTCTTTCTGTTTCAATGGAAGCTAGCCAAACAAGATTCTAGCTTGAGTTCTGCTTACTTTTTCTATATCCTGGAACCCAAATGTTTGTGTCTTCCCATCTCATTCTAGTAGCAAACCGAGTGCAATGGCAATAACCTGTATTGTTTTGGGAGCCTGTATTATTTGGTTCTCTGGCCAACAACTCATGGAGGTATCCAATATCTGGCAATACAATTTTTGTTTAAAATTGTATGTTTTCTAATAGCATTATCAACCCATACAGGGTACTTCTGTGAAAATGTTTTAAAAATCATACTATTTTGTTTGCTTATATAGTAGTTGGTTTCTGTATGACTTTTTCCCAATACATTCTAGTTTTGCTTGAAACTCTTCCCCAATCTCTTTTTCCTATCACTCCTCCCTGACCCCATTCAAACTTTCCACTCTACTATTCTCCTTTCCATTGTCATATCATATGTGTTTTGCCACCTCCCTCCCCAGACAAAGGCCTTCCTCTCCTTGTTCATGACTCCTTTCTGCTTTCTGTCCTGTACAAACATTTACTCCAACTGAAACAGAGAAATGTAAAAATTTTTCAGCCTAGGTTCTAAATATGAGAGAGAAAGTATAATGTCCATCTTCCTGGTCACCACACCCGGCATATTATTTTTCTGTTCCCTCTGTCTTTACCTGGGCTGTTTTTAGTTGTGAGATTTTTCTTTCTTTCTTTTTTTTTTTTTTAAACTAATTCTTCAATCTTGTTGATTGATCTGTTTTTGTTTAAATTATTTATCTTATCTTGGTTTGATTTTGGTACATTGTATACATCTATAAATTCATCTATTTCTTTCAGATTTTCCAGTAAATAGGTATTTTGATACATCCTTATGGCTTTCTGGATTTCATCAATTTCTGTTGTAATATCTCTTTTTCATCTCTAATCTTATTAATTTGGGTCTTTTCTCTCTTTTTAATTAAATTGACAAAGGTTTTGTCAATCTTTC